>NW_022292755.1:330308-474207 GCF_002776525.5 Piliocolobus tephrosceles | reverse complement strand
GCAAACTCATCCTTTTTTATGGCTGCATAGTATTCCATGGTGTATATGTGCCACATTTTCTTAATTCAGTCTGTCACTGATGGACATTTGGGTTGATTCCAAGTCTTTGCTATTGTGAATAGTGCCGCAATAAACATACGTGTGCATGTGTCTTTGTAGTAGCATAATTTATAATCCTTTGGGTATATACCCAGTAGTGGGATGGCTGGGTCATATGGTACATCTAGTTCTAGATCCTTGAGGAATCGCCATACTGTTTTCCATAATGGTTGAACTAGTTTACAATCCCACCAACAGTGTAAAAGTGTTCCTATTTCTCCACATCCTCTCCAACACCTATTGTTTCCTGATTTTTTAATGATTGCCATTCTAACTGGTGTGAGATGGTATCTCATTGTGGTTTTGATTTGCATTTCTCTGATGGCCAGTGATGATGAGCATTTTTTCATGTGTCTGTTGGCTGTATGAATGTCTTCTTTTGAGAAATGTCTGTTCATATCCTTTCCCCACTTTTGGATGGGGTTGTTTGTTTTTTTCTTGTATATTTGTTTGAGTTCTTTGTAGATTCTGGAAATTAGCCCTTTGTCAGATGAGTAGATTGCAAAAATTTTCTCCCATTCTGTAGGTTGCCTGTTCACTCTGATGGTAGTTTCTTTTGCTGTGCAGAAGCTCTTTAGTTTAATGAGATCCCATTTGTCAATTTTGGCTTTTGCTGCCGTTGCTTTTGGTGTTTTAGACATGAAGTCCTTGCCCGTGCCTATGTCCTGAATGGTACTACCTAGATTTTCTTCTAGGGTTTTTATGGTATTAGGTCTAACATTTAAGTCTCTAATCCATCTTGAATTAATCTTCGTATAAGGAGTAAGGAAAGGATCCAGTTTCAGCTTTCTACTTATGGCTAGCCAATTTTCCCAGCACCATTTATTAAATAGGGAATCCTTTCCCCATTTCTTGTTTTTCTCAGGTTTGTCAAATATCAGATGGTTGTAGATGTGTGGCATTATTTCTGAAGGCTCCGTTCTGTTCCATTGGTCTATATCTCTGTTTTGGTACCAGTACCATGCTGTTTTGGTTACTGTAGCCTTGTAGTATAGTTTGAAGTCAGGTAGCGTGACGCCTCCGGCTTTGTCCTTTTGACTTAGGATTGTCTTGGCAATACGGGCTCTTTTTTGGTTCCATATGAACTTTAAAGCAGTTTTTTCCAATTCGGTGAAGAAACTCATTGGTAGCTTGATGGGGATGGCATTGAATCTATAAATTACCTTGGGCAGTATGGCCATTTTCACAATATTGATTCTGCCTATCCATGAGCATGGTATGTTCTTCCATTTGTTTGTGTCCTCTTTGATTTCACTGAGCAGTGGTTTGTAGTTCTCCTTGAAGAGGTCCTTTACATCCCTTGTAAGTTGGATTCCTAGGTATTTTATTCTCTTTGAAGCAATTGTGAATGGAAGTTCATTCCTGATTTGGCTCTCTGCTTGTCTGTTACTGGTGTATAAGAATGCTTGTGATTTTTGCACATTAATTTTGTATCCTGAGACTTTGCTGAAGTTGCTTATCAGCTTAAGAAGATTTTGGGCTGAGACGATGGGGTTTTCTAAATACACAATCATGTCATCTGCAAACAGGGACAATTTGACTTCCTCTTTTCCTAACTGAATACCCTTGATTTCTTTCTCTTGCCTGAGTGCCCTAGCCAGAACTTCCAACACTATGTTGAATAGGAGTGGTGAGAGAGGGCATCCCTGTCTTGTGCCAGATTTCAAAGGGAACTTTTCCAGTTTTTGCCCATTCAGTATGATATTAGCTGTGGGTTTGTCATAAATAGCTCTTATTATTTTGAGGTACGTTCCATCAATACCGAATTTGTTGAGCGAAAACTTTCTTTCTATTACACACTTTTGAGACTGCGTCATGGACGGATTCGCGAAACGACGTTACCCAGGACATTTGGCGTACGGTGAAAGGGGAGTTATCTTCAGATACAAACTGGAGAGAAGCTTTCTGAGAAATTGCTTTGTGATGTGTGTATTCCACTCTGGGATTTATACCTCTTTACTCATAAGTCAGTGTTTGAACACTGTTCCTGTTAAACTGAAAAAGTGCCATTTTGCAGAGCATTGAAGACTATGGCGAAAAGTGAAATATCCTGAAATAATACCCAGAAAGAAGGATTCCAGGAAACTGCACTCTGACGTGTGCACTCATTTCAGAGTTAAAATTTACACTTCATTACCCCTTTTGGAGACTCTGTCCTTGAAGAATCTGTGACGGGATATTAAGTGGCGTCCAGAGGCTTGTAGTGACAAAGGAAACGCCTTCTGATGAAAACTGAATAGAACGTTTTGGAGTAACTGCTTTGTAAATTGTGTACACATCCCATAGAATTAAATCATTCATTGGATTGAGCAATTTGAACTCACTGTTTCTGTGGAACCTGAGAAAGGCCATTTGGGAATGCTCCTAAAAATATGCTGAAAAAGAAATACCCTCCATTAAAAAAAAAAAAGAAAACATTCTGTGAAACTGCTCTTTGTCACGTGACGTCCACTCGCACAGTTAAGCTTCGGGTTTCATTGAGCAGTATTCTAACACTGTTTTTGCTTAGTCTATGAAATGATACGCTGTAGTGCTCTGAGGCTTTTGGTGAAAAAGGAAACATCTTCAGATACATACCTGAGAGAAGATTTCTGAGGAGCTCTTTTGTGGTATGTGCATTCCACTCACAGGGTTATACTTTTTTCTCCCAGAAGACTGGGGACTCCCGTTTGGAGAAAGAGCTACAAGGAGACATTCGGGAGTACAGGGACTTCTATGGTGAAAAAGGAAATGTCATTAGACAAAAACTGGAAAGAAGATCTCTGAAACTGCGTTGTGGTATATATGTCTATTCACATCCCATAGATAAAACTTTTTTCTATTACGCAGTTTGGAAACTACGTAATGGATTGAAACGCGAAGGGACATTAGGGAGCACATTCAGGCCTGTTGCAAAATAATAAATATCTTCACATAAAAACTGCAGAGAAGCTTTCTGAGAAACTGCTTTGTGCTGTGTGCATTCCACTCAGGGAATTTTACCTCTTTCTCATAAGGCACTTTTTGAACACTGTTCCTATACAACTGAAAAAGGGATATGTTGCAGCGAATTGAAGACATTGGTGAAATGTGAAATATCCTGAATTAAAAGCAGGAAGGAAGCGACCTAAGAAACACCTCTCTGATGTATGTATTTATTTCAGAGAGTTAAAGCTTACATTATGTTGCCCAGTTTAGAAGCTCTGTCTTTGAGGAAATTTGTGAAAGGATATTAAGTGGTTCCCCTGGGCTGGTGGTGAGAATGGAAACGTCTTCTGATGAAAACTGCAGAGAATCTTTCAGAGCAACTGCTTTGTGATGTGTGTAATAATCTCATAGAGTTAAATCATTCTTTAGATTGAGCATGTTGATATCTCTGTTTCTGTGGAATCTCAGCAAGGACATTTGGGAATGCTCTCAAGAATATGTGAAAAAGAAATTCTCTCCAATAAAAAAGAGAAGTGATATTGCTCCAGGTCACGTGAATTCCACTCGCACAGTTCAGCTTTTGTTTTCATAGAGCAATATTCTAACACTCTTTTAGGTGAGTCAGCTAAGCGATATTCGAGAGCACTTTCAGGCTTACGGTGAAAACGAAAATATCTTCAGACTGATACTGGAGAGAAGATATCTGATGAGATATTTGTGATGTGTGAATTCCACTCATAGAGTTATAGTTTTCTTCTCAGAGAGTATTGCGGAATCCCGGTTGGAGAAAACGCTACCAGGGAACATTCCAGAGTATATGGACAGCTATGGTGAAAAAGGAATTATACTCAGAAAAAAAACTGGAAGGAAGTTTTCTGTGAATCTGCTATGTGATAGATATGTCTATTCCTCTCACATAGAGAAAATTTTCTTTATATTCCCTAGTTTTGAAACTGTATCATGGACAAATTCACAAAGTGACATTTGGGACAGACTTCTTTTCTCACAAGGCAGTGTTTGAACACTGTTCCTGTAAAAGTGAAAAAGAGATATTTTGCAACATATTGAAGACTATGACAAAAATTGAAATATCTGGAGATGAAACTCGAAAAAAAGCATTCTAAGAAACTGCTCTCTGACGTGTACATTCATTTCAGAGTGTTAAAGCTTACACAAAGTCGCCCAGTTTGGAAACTCTGTCTTGGAGGAAATTGTGAAGGGATATTAAGTGACACCTGGAGACTTGTGGTGAGAAAGGAAATGCCATCCAATGAAAACTGGACAGAAACTTTCGGAGTAACTACTTTGAAATCTGTGCAAGCATCTCAGAATTAAATCATTATTTGGATTGAGCAGTTTGAACTCACTGTTTCTGTGGAAACTGAGAAAGGATATTGGGAATGCTGTTAAGAATATGCTGAAAAAGAAATAACCTATGTTAAAAAACAGAAGAAAACTTTCTGTGAAAGTGCTCTTTGTCACGTGAAGTCCACTCACACAGTTAAGCTTCGGTTTTCATTCAGCAGTATTCTAACACTGTTTTGTTTTGTCTGTGAAGTGATATGCTGGAGTGCTCTGAGGCTTTCAGTGAAAAAGGAAACATCTTCAGACACATACCAGTGAGAAGATTTCCAAGGAGCTGCTTTGTGACATGTGCATTCCACTCACAGGGTTATACTTCTTTTCTCCAAGGAGATTGGGGAATCTCATTTGGAGAAAAAGCTACAAGGGGACATTCGAGAATATATGGACTGCTATGGTGAAAAAGGAAATATCATCAGACAAAAACTGAAAAGAATATTTCTGTGAAACTGTGTTGTGGTAGATATGTCTACTCACCTCACATAGAAAAAACTCTTTTCTATTATGCAGTTTTGAAACTGTGTAATGGACGGAAACACGAAGGGTACTTAGGGAGCACATTCAGGCCTGTGGGGAAATAACGGATATCTTCACATACAATCTGGAGAGAAGCTTTCTGAGAAACTGTTTTGTGATGTGCACATTCCAGTCAGGGAATTATACCTCTTTTCTCATGAGGCATTTTTGAACACTGTTCCTGTAAAACTCAGGAAGGGATATTTTGCAGCAAATTGAAGACGTTGGCAAAATGTGAAATACCCTATGAAACTCCTCTCTGACGTGTGTATTCATTTCACATATTTAAAATTTACACTATGTTGCCCATTTTGGAAGCTCTGTCTTTTAGGAATTTGTAAAAGGATATTAAATGCTTCCCCTGGGCTTGTGGTGAGAATGGAAACATCTGATGAAAACTGCAGAGAAGCATTCAGAGCAACTGCTTTGGGTTGTGTGTAAACATATCATAGAGTTAAACCATTCTTTGGATTGAGCATTTTGATATCTCTGTTTCTGTGGAACCTGAGCAAGGTCATTTGGGAACGCTCTGAAGAATATGTGAAAAAGAAACATCCTCCAATAAAAAGGAGAAGGAAACACTCTATGATACTGCTCTAGGTATCGTGAATTCCACTTTCACAATTAAGCTTCTGTTTTCATTGAGCAGTATTCTAACACTCTTTTATGTGAGACAGCTAAGGGATACTCGAGAGCATTTTGAGGCTTACGGTGAAAAAGAGAATATTTCAGACAGATACTTGAGAGAAGATATCTGAGGAGCTGCTTTGTGACGTGTGAATTCCACCTCAAGTGTTACAGTTTTCTTCTCATAGAGTATTCTGGAATCTCCTTTGGAGAAAACGCTACAGGGCACTTTCAAGAGTATATGTATGGCTGTATTGATAGAGGATATATACTCAGAAAAAACCTGAAAAGAAGCTTTCTGTGAAACTGCTATGTGATAGATATGTCTATTCATCTCACATAGAAAAAAATTTTCTTTATATTACACAGTTTTCACACTACGTCATGGACAGATTCATGAAGGGACATTTGGGAGCACATTCAGATGTATGGTGTAAAAGGAGATATCGTCAGACAAAAACTGGAGAGAAGCTTTCTGAGAAACTACTTTGTGGTGTGTGCATTGCACTGAGGGAGTTATACCTCTTTCATGATAAGGCAGTGTTTGGACAAGGTTCTTTTGTAAGTGAATAAGTGATATTTTGCAATGCGTCAAAACTATTGTGAAAAGTGAAATATCCTGAAATAAAACCAGGAAAGGAGCATTCTAAGAAACTCCTCTCTGACGTGTGCATTCATTTCAGAGAGATAAAGCTTAAGCTACGTTGCCCAGTTTGGAAGCTCTGTCTTTGAGGAATTTGTGAAGGGATATTAAGTGGTTCCCCTGGGCTGGTGGTGAGAATGGAAACATCTTCTGATAAAAACTGCAGAGAAGCTTTCAGAGCAACTGCTTTGTTATGTGTGTAATCATCTCATAGACTTAAATCATTCTTTGGATTGAACATTTTGATATCTCTGCTTCTCTGGAACCTGAGCAAGGACATTTGGGAATGCTCTCAAAATATGTGAAAAAGAAACACCCTCAAATAAAAAAGAGAAGGAAACACTTTGTGATGCTGCTATAAATCACGTGAATTCCACTCGCACAGTTAAGCTTCTGTTTTCATTGAGCAGTATTCTAACATTCTATAGCTGAGTCAGCTAAAAGATAATCGGGAGCGATTTGAGGCTTACGGTGAAAACGAAAATATCTTCAGATATATACTGGAGAGAAGATATCTGAGAAGCTGCTTTGTGACGTGTGAATTCCACTCATAGAGTTATAGTTTTCTTCTCATAGAGTATTGCAGAATCCCGTTTTGAAAAAAACGCTACAGGGGACATTCGAGAATATATGGACGGCTATGGTGAAAAAGGAAATATACTCAGAAAAAAACTGGAAAGAAGTTTTCTGTGAAACTGCTATGTGATAGATATGTCTATTCATCTGACATAGAGAAAATGTTCTGTATATTACGCTGTTTTGAAATTGCGTCATGAAGAGATTCACAAAGGGACATTTGGGAGCACATTCAGGCATACGGTGTAAAAGGAGGTATCGTCAGACAAAAACTGGAGAGAAGCTTTATGAGAAACCGTTTGTAGTGTGTGCATTCCATTGAGGATTTTATACCTCTTTCATTCTAAGGCAGTGTTTCAAGAAGGTTCTTTTGTAAGTGAAAAAGTCATATTTTGCAATGTGTTGAAATCTATCGTGAAAAGTAAAATATTCTGAAATAAAACCCAGAAAGAAGCATTCCATGGAAATGCTCTCTAACGTGTGCATTCATTTCAGAGAGTTAAAGCTTACACCTCATTGCTCACTTTTGAAAATCTGTCTTTGAGGTATCTTTGAGGTGTTATTAAGAGGCGCCCCTGGGCTTGTGGTGAGTAAGGAAATGACTTCTGATGAAAATTGGAAAGAAGCGTGTGGAGCAGCTGCTTTGTGATGTGTGTATTCATCTCGTAGAGTTGCATCACTCTTTGGGTGGAGCAGTTTGAAATCAATGTTTCTGTGAAACCTGAGAAAGAACATTTGGGAACGCTCATAAGAATATGCTGAAAAAGAAATATCCTCCAATAGAAACCAGAAGGAAACCTTCTGTGAAACCACTCCAGGTCATATCAAGTCCAGTCACACAGTTAAGCTTCTGTTTTCATTGAGCAGTATCATAACACTCTTTTACATGTGTCAGCTAAGAGATAATCGGGAGTGCTTTGAGGCTAACAGTGAAAATGGAAATATCTTCAGATAGATACTCGAGAGGAGATTGATGAAGAAATCCTTTGTGACGTATGTATTTCCTACACAGAGTTAAACTTTTCTTCTCATAGAGGTTTATTGAATCCCGTTGGGAGAAATAGCTACTGGGGACATTTAGGAATATATTTACTGCTATGGTGGAAAAGGAAATATCCTCAGACAAAAACTGGAAATAAACTTTCTGTGAAAATGCCTTGTGACTGATATGTCTATACATCTCATATAGATAAAACTATCTTTCTATGATGCAGTTTTGAAACTGCATCAAGGACGGATTCCCAAAGGGATATTCGGGAGCACATTTCAGCTGGTGGGGAAATAGGAGATATCTTCAGATAAAAATTGGGGAGAAAATTTCTGAGAAAATGCTTTGTGATATCTGCATTCCACTCAGGGAGTTTTACCTCTTTTCTCACAAGGCAGTGTTTGAACACTGTTCCTGTAAAAGTGAAAGAGAAATATTTTGCTGCGTATTGAAGACTATGGTGGAAATTGAAATATCCGGAAATAAAACCCAGAAAAAAGCGTTCCAAGCAACGGCTCTTTGACGTGTACTTTCATTTCAGAATGTAAAAGCTGCCACTAAGTCGCCCACTTTGGAAACTCTATCTTTGAGGAAATTGTGAAGGGATATTAAGAGACACCCCAAAGTTTGTGGTGAAAAAAGCAATGTCTTCCGATGAAAACTGGAGAGAAACTATTGGAGCAACTACTTTGTTATGTATATATTCATCTCACAAATTTAAACCGTTCTCTGGATTGAGCAGGTTTAAATTGTTGTTTCTGTGATACCTGAGACAGGACATTTGGGAACACTCTTAATAATATGCTGGAAGAGAAATACCATCCGATAAACGCCAGAAGGAAACTGTCTGTGAAACTTCTCTAGGTCTTCTGATTTCCACTTGCACATTTAAGCTTCCGTTTTCATTGAGCAGTATTCTAACAATGTTTTAGGTTAATCAGCTAAGGGATACTCAGGAGCGATTTGGGATTTCCATTGAAAACGAAAATATCTTTAGATATATACTGGAGAAAGATTTCCGAGGAGCAGCCTTGTGACATGTGCATTCTACTCACAGAGATATACTTTTCTTCTCATAGAGGAATGGGAAATCCCGTTTGGAGAAAAATCAAGCAGGGGACATTCGGGAGTACATGAAAGGCTATGGTGAAAAAGGAACTGTCCTCAGACAAAAACTGGAAAGAAGCTTTCTGTGACACAGCTTTGTGATAGATATGTCTATTGATTTCACATGGATAAAACTTTCTTTCTATTATGCAATTTTGAAATTGTGTCATGGACAGATTCGTGAAGGCACATTCGGAAGGACATTCAGGTGTACAGTGAAAAGGGAGTTATCTTCGGATGAAAACTGGAGAGAAGCTGTCTGAGAAAGTGCTTTGAGATGTGTACATTCCACTCAAGGATTTATACCTGTTTTCTCATAAGGAAGTGTTTGAACACTGATTCTGGAAAACTGAAAAAGTGACATTTTCTAGTGCATTGAAGACTATGGCAAAATGTGAAATATCCTGAAATAAAACCCAGAAAGAAGGATTCGAAGAGTCTGCACTCCAACATGTGCATTTATTTCAGAGAGTTAAAGTTTACACCTCGTTGCCTCGTTTGGAAACTCTGTCTTTGAAGAATCTGTGAAGGGATATTTAGTGGCACCCGGAGTCTTGTGGTGAGAAAGATCATGCCTTCCGATGAGAACTGGACAGAATTTTTTGGAGTAACTGCTTTTTATTTGTGTATGCATCTTATAGAATTAAATCATTCTTTAGATTGAGCAGTTTGAACTCACTTGTGTTGTGAAACCTGAGAAAGGACATTTGAGAAAGCTCTTAAGAATATGCTGAAAAGGAAATACCCTCTGATAGAAACCCAAAGGAAAATTTTGTGTGAAACTGCTCTTTGTCATGTGAAGTCCACTTGCACAGTTAAGCTTCAGTTTTCATTGAGCAGCATTCTAACACTGTTTTTGTTTATTCTGTGAAGTGATATGCAAGAGTGCTCTGAGGCTTTCAGGGAAAAGGAAACAACTTCAGATACATACCAGAGAGAAGATTCCCCATGAGCTCTTTTTTGACGTGTGCATTCCACTCACAGGGCTATCATTTTTTTCTCCTAGAAGATTGGGGAATCCCGTTTGAAGAAAGAGCTACAAGAGGACATTCGGAAATATACAGTCTACTATGGTGAAAAAGGAAATATCATCAGACAAAAACTGGAAAGAACCTTTCTGTGAAACTGCATTGTGGCAGATATGCCTATTCACTTCCCAAAGGTAAAACTTTTTCTATTATGCAGTTTGGAAACTATGTAATGGACAGATACGCGAAGGGACATTAGGGAGCACATTCAGGCCTGTGGCAAAAGACAAGATATCTTCACATAAAAACTTCAGACATGCTTTCTGAGGAACTGCTTGTGATGGGTCCATTCCCCTCAGGGAATTATACCTCTTTTCTCATAAGGCACCTTTTGAACCCTGTTCCTGTAAAACTGAAAAAGGGATATTTTGCAGCGAATTGCAGCCTTTGGCAAAATGTGAAACATCCTGAATTAAAACCAGGAAAGAGCATTTTAAGAAACTCATCTCCAACGTGTGCATTAATTTCAGAGAGTTAAACCTTACATTACGTTGCCCAGTTTGGAATCTCTGTCTTTCAGGAATTTTTGAAGGGATATTAAGTAGTTCCCCTGGGCTTGTGGTGAGAAAGGAAACATCTTCCAATGAAAAGTGCAGAGAAGTTTTCAGAGCAACTGCTTTGTGATGTGCATAATCACCTCGTAGACTTAAATCATTGTTTGGATTGAGCAGTTTAATACCTCTGTTTCTGTGGAACCTGAGCAAGGACATTTGGAAATGATCTCAAGAATATGTGAAAACGAAGCACGCTTCAATAAAAAAAGAGAAAGAAACACTCTCTGATTGTGCTCCAGGTCACGTGACTTCCACTCGCACAGTTAAGCTTCTGTTTTCATTGAGCAGTATTCCAACACTCTTTTAGGTGAGTCAGCTAAGGGATACACGGGAGCGCTTTGAGGCTTATGGTGAAAACGAAAATATCTTCAGACAGACAATGTATAGAAGAAATCTGAGGAGCTGCTTTGTGACCTGTGAATTCTACTCATAGAATTATACTTTACTTCTCATTGAGTATTGCGGAATCCCGTTTGGAGAAAATGCTGCAGGGGACATTTGAGAGTGTATGGATGGGTATGGTGTAAAAGGAAACATATTCAGAAAAAAACTGGAAAGAAGCTTTCTGTGAAACTGCTATGTGATATATATGTCTCAAATGTCCCCTGTAGTGATGTCTCCAAATGGGATTCTGCAATACTCTATGAGAAGAAAACTATAACTCTATGAATGGAATTCGCACAATACCAAGCAACTCCTCAGATATCTTCTCTCAAATATCTGTCTGAAGATATATTTGTTTTCACCATAAGCCTTGCAACGCTCCCGACTATCCCTTAGCTGACTCACCTAAAAGAGTGTTAGAATACTGCTCAATGAAAACAGAAGCTTTACTGTGCGAGTGGAATTCACATGACCTAGAGCAGTATCACAGAGTGTTTCCTTCTCTTTTTTTTTTTTGGTGGCTATTTCTTTTTCACATATTCTTTAGAGCATTCTCAAATGTCCTTGCTCAGGTTCCTCAGAAACAGATATCAACCTGCTCATTCCAAATATGATTTAACTCTATCGGATGATTACAAACATCACAAAGCAGTTGATCTGAGAGAAACAAGGAATGGGGAAAGGATTCCTTATTTAATAAATGGTGCTGGGAAAATTGGCTAGCCATAAGAAGAAAGCTGAAACTGGATCCTTTCCTTACTCCTTATACGAAGATTAATTCAAGAAGGATTAGAGACTTAAATGTTAGACCTAATACCATAAAAACCCTAGAAGAAAACCTAGGTAGTACCATTCAGGATATGGCATGGGTAAGGACTTGATGTCTAAAACACCAAAAGCAACGGCAGCAAAAGCCAAAATTGACAAATGGGATCTAATTAAACTAAAGAGCTTCTGCACAGCAAAAGAAACTACCATCAGAGTGAACAGGCAACCTACAGAATGGGAGAACATTTTTGCAATCTACTCATCTGACAAAGGGCTAATATCCAGAATCTACAAAGAATTCAAACAAATATACAAGAAAAAAACAAACAACCCCATCAAAAAGTGGGGAAAGGATATGAACAGACATTTCTCAAAAGAAGACATTCATACAGCCAACAGACACATGAAAAAATGTTCATCATCACTGGCCATCAGAGAAATGCAAATCAAAACCACAATGAGATACCATCTCACACCAGTTAGAATGGCAATCATTAAAAAATCAAGAAACAACAGGTGTTGGAGAGGATGTGGAGAAATAGGAACACTTTTACACTGTTGGTGGGATTGTAAACTAGTTCAACCATTATGGAAAACAGTATGGAAATTCCTCAAGGATCTAGAACTAGATGTACAATATGACCCAGCCATCCCACTACTGGGTATATACCCAAAGGATTATAAATTATTCTACTACAAAGACACATGCACACGTATGTTTATTGTGGCACTATTCACAATAGCAAAGACTTGGAATCAACCCAAATGTCCATCAGAAAGCTTCTCTGCAGTTTTTATCGCAAGACGTTTCCTTTCTCACCACAAGCCCAGGGGAACCACTTAATATCCCTTCACAGATTACTCAAAGACAGAGCTACCAAACGGGACAACGTACTGTAAACTTTAACTCTCTGAAATGAATGCACATGTCACAGTGCAGTTTCTTGGAATCCTTCTTTCTGGGTTTTATTTCAGGATATTTCACTTTTCACCAAAGTCTTCAATGCGTGCAAAATATCACACTTTCAGTTTTATTGGAATGGTGTTCAAACACTTCCTTATGAGAAAAGAAACATAAATTTCTGAGTGGAATGCACACATCTCAGAACACTTTCTCAGACAGCTTCTCTCCAGTTTGTATCTGAAGATAATTCCCTTTTCACTGCAGGCCTGCCTGTCCTGCCATACGTCCCTTCACGAATTCGTCCATAGCAGACTTTCAAAACTGTGTAATAATAAGAAAGTTTTCTCCATGTGAAATGAATAGATATATCTATCAAAAAGTAGTTTCACAGAAAGCTTCTTTCCTGTTTTTGTCTGAGGATAGTTCCTTTTTCACCATAGCCTTTCATATACTCCTGAATGTCTCCTGGTCACTTTTTCTCCAAACGGGATTTCCCATTCCTTTATGAGAAGAAAACTATATCTCTGTGAGTAGAATGCACACATCACAAGGCCACTCCTCGGAAATCTTCCTCCAGTATCCATCTAAAGATATTTCCGTTTTCACCAGAAACCTCAAATAGCTCCCAAGTATCCCTTAGCAGATTAACCTAAAACATTGTTAGAATACTGCTCAATGAAAACAGAAGTTTAACTGTGTGAGTGGAATTCAAGCGACCTAGAGAAGTTTCACAGACAGTTTCCTTCTGACGTTTATTGGATGGTATTTCTTTTTCAGCATATTATTAAGAGTGTTCCCAAATGTCCTTTCTCAGGTATCACAGAAACAGTGATTTAAAACTGATCAATCCAAAGAACGATTTATCTCTATGAGATGAATACACACATCAGAAAGCAGTTGCTCCGAAAATTTCTCTCCAGTTTATATCAGAAGACGTTTCCTTTCTCACCACAAGCCTCAGGGTGTCACTTAATATCCCTTCACAATTACCCCAAGGACAGATTTTCCAAAGTGGGCAACTTAATGTAAGCTTTAACACTCTGAAATAATGTATACATCAGAGAGCAGTTTCTTGGAATGCTTTTTTCTGGGTTTTATTTCTGAATATTTCAATTTTTGGCATAGTCTTCAGTATGCTGCAAAATATCTCTTTTTCACTTTGACAAGAACACTGTTCAAACACTGCCTTGTGAGAAAAGAGGTAAAACTCCCTGAGTGGAATGCAGACATCACGAAGGGGTTTTTCAGAAAGTTTCTCTCCGATTGTTATGTGAAACTATCTCCTATTTCGCCACCAGCCTGTATGTGCTCCCGAATGTCCCTTCATGAATCTGTGCATGATACAGTTTCAAAACTGTGTCATAGAAAGACAGTTTCATCTATGTGAGATGAATAGATATGTCTGTCACAAAGTAGATTTGCAGAAAGTTTCTTTCCAGTTTTTGTCTGAAGATATTTTCTTTTCCACCATAGCACTAAATATACTCCTGAATGTCCCCAGTAGCTATTTCTTCCAATGGGATTCCATAAACCCCTATGAGATGAAAAGTTTAAATCTGTGTGGGGAATGCATACGTCACAAAGCATTTCTTAATAAATCTCCTCTCGAGTATCTATCTGAAGATATTTCCGTTGTCACCATTAGCCTCAAAGCGCTCCCAATTACCCCTTAGCTGACTCACGTAAAACAGTGATAGGATAGTCTTCAAACAAATTGGAAGCTTAACTGGACTTGATATAACCTGGAGCGGTTTCACAGAATGTTTCCTTCTGCTTTGTATCGGAGGATATTACTTTTTCAGTATATTCTTAAGAGCGTTCCCAAATGTTCTTTCTCAGATTCCACAGAAACATTGATTTCAAACTGCTCTATTCAAAGAATGATGTAATGCTACAAGAGGAATACACACATCACAAAGCAGCTGCTCTGAAAACGTCTCTCCATTTTTCATCGGAAGTCCTTTTCTTACTCACCACAAGCCCAGGGGCCTCTTAATAACACCTCAAAGATTCCTCAAAGACAGAGCTTCCAAACTGGGCAATGTAGGGTAAACTTTAACTCTCTGAAAAGAATGCACAGGTTAGAGAGCATTGCCTTGGAATGCTTCTTATTGGGTTTTATTTCAGGATATTTCACTTTTCGTGATAGTTTCCAACGCATTGCAAAATATCACTTTTTCACTTTCAGGAGAACCTTGTTCACACACAGCCTTATGATGAAAGAGGTAAATCTCCCTCAGTGGAATGCACGCAACACAAAGCAGTTTCTCCGAAAGCTTCTCTCCAGTTTCTTTTCGACGATATCTCCCTTTACAATGCACGCCTGAATGTGCTCCTAAATGTCCCTTTGCAAATCAGTCCATGACACAGGTTCAAACTGCGTAATATAAAGAAAATTTTCTCTATGTGAGATGAATAGACATATCTATCACATAGCAGTATCACAGAAAGCTTCTTTCCAGTTTTTTTCTGAGAATATTTCCTTTTTCACCATAGCCGTCCATATACTCTCAAAAGTCCCCTGGTAGCATTTTCTCCAAACGGAATTCCACAATACTCTATGAGAAGAAAACTATAAACCTATGGGTGGAATTCAAATGTCACAAAGCAGCTCCTCAGATATCTTTTCTCCAGTATCTGTCTGAAGATATTTTCGTTTTCACCGTAAGCCTAAAAGAGCTCAGGAGTATCCCTTACAAACACACCTAAAACAGTGTTAGAATACTGCTCAAAGAAAACAGAAGCTTAACTGTGATAGTTGAATTCACGTGACCTAGAGAAGTATCACAGAGTTTTTCCTTCTCTTTTTTATTGGAAGGTGCTTTTTTTCCACATATTCTTGGGAGCGTTCCCAGATGTTCTTGCTCGGGTTCCTCAGAAACACAGATATCAAACTGCTCAATGCAAAGAATGATTTAACTCTATGAGATGATTAGACACATCACAAAGCAGTTGCTCTGGAAACTTCTCTGGAGTTTTCATCGGAAGACGTTTCCTTTCTCACTGCAAGCCCAGGGGAAGCACTTAATATCACTTCACAAATTCCTCAAAGACTGAGCTTCCAAACTGGACAATGTAGTGTATGCTTTATCTCTTTGAAATGAATGCACACGTCAGAGAGGAGTTTCTTAGAAGGCTTCTTTTATGGTTTTAATTCAGGATATTTCACATTTCGCCAAAGTCCTCAATTCGCTGCAAAATATCCCTTTTTCAGTTTTACCAGAAGAGTGTTCCAAAAGTGCCTTATGAGAAAAGAAGCATAATTCCCAGAGTGGAGTGCACACATCACAAAACAGTTACTCAGATAGTTTCTCTCCAGTTTTTATGTGAACATATCTCCTATTTCATCACAGGCCTGAATATGCTCCCTAATGTTCCTTCGCATTTCCGTCCATTGCGTAGTTTCAAAACTGTGTAATAGAAAAAATTTTATCTATGGGAAGTGAATGGACATATTTACCACAACGCAGTTTCACAGAAAGCTTCTTTCCAGTTTTTGTCTGATGATATTTCTCTTTTCACCATAGCAGTACCTATATTTCCGAATGTCCCCTTGTAGCTCTTTCTCCAAGCGGGATTCCTCAATATTCTAGGAGAAAAAAAGTATAACCCTGTGAGTGGAATCCACATGTCACAAAAGACCTCCTCAGAAATCATCTCTCCATTACTTTTCTGAAGTGTTTGATTTTTAGGCAAAAGCCTCAGAGAACTGCAGCATATCACCACACAGACTAAACAAAAACAGTGTTAGAATACTGCTCAATGAAAACGAAGCTTAACTGTGCGAGTGGACTTCACGTGACAAAGAGCAACTTCACAGAAATTTTTTTCTGTTTTTGATCAAAGGGTATTTATTTTTCTGCATATTCTTAAGAGCGTTCCCAAATGTCCTTTCTCAGGTTCCACAGAAACAGTGAGTTCAATACTGCTCAATCCAAAGAATGATTTAATTCTTTGAAATGCATACACACATTACAAAGCAGGTACTTTGAAAGATTCTGTCCAGCTTTCATCAGAAGGTGTTTCATTTCTCACCACAAGACTCCAGGCTACACTTAATATCCCTTAACATATTCATCAAAGACAGAGTTTCCATATGGGGCAACGTAGTGTGAACTTTAACTCTCTGAAATGTATGCACACATCAGAGCGCAGTTTCTTGGAATCCTTCTTTCTGGGTTTTATTTCAGGATATTTCACTTTTCACCATAGACTTCAATGGGCTGCAAAATGTCACTTTTTCAGTTTTACAGGAAGAGTGTTCAAACAGTGCCTTATGAGAAAAGAGGTAGAAATCCCTGAGTTGAATGCACACATCTCAAAGCATTTTCTGAGACAGCTTCTCTCCAGTTTGTATCTGAAGATAACTCCCATTTCACCGTACATCTGAATGTTCTGCCAAACGTCCCTTTGGGAATTCGTCCATGGCACACTTTCAAAACTGCATAATAGAAAGAAAGTTTTATCCATGTCAAATGCATAGACACATCTATCACAAAGCAGTTTCACAGAAAAATTCTTTCCAGTTTTTGTCTGAGGATAGTTCCTTTTTCACCATAGCCTTTCATATACTCCGGAATGTCCCCTGGTCGCTTTTCCTCAAACGTGATTTCCCATTCCTGTTTGAGAAGAAAAGTATATCTCTGTGAGTAGAATGCAAATGTCACAAGGCCGCTCCTCAGAAGTCTTCCTCCAGTATCTATCTAAAGATATTTCTGGCCGGGCGTGGTGGCTCAAGCCTATAATCCCAGCACTTTGGGAGGCCAAGACGGGCGGATCACGAGGTCAGGAGATCGAGACTATTTTGGCTAAGAAGGTGAAACCCCATCTCTACTAGAAAATACAAAAAACTAGCCAGGCATCGTGGCGGCGCCTGTAGTCCCAGCTACCACGGAGGCTGAGGCAGGAGAATGGCATGAACCCAGGAGGTGGAGCTTTCAGTGAGCTGAGATCCGGCCACTCTCTGAAATAAATGCACACGATAGAGAGCATTTTATTGGAACACTTCTTTCTGGGTGTCATTTCAGTATATTTCACTTTTCACAATAGTTTTCAACACGTTGCAAAATATCACTTTTTCACTTTCAGAAGAACCTTGTTCAAACACTGCCTTATGATGAAAGAGGTATACCTCCCTCAGTGGAATGCACACACCACAAAGCAGTTTCTCAGAAAGCTTCTCTTCAGGTTTTGTCTGACAATATCTCCTTTTACACTGTATGCCTGAATGTGCTCCCAAAATGTCCCTTCGCTAATCTGTCCATGACGCAGTTTCAAAACTGCATAATATACGGAAAATTATCTCTATATGAGATGAATAGACATATCAATCACAAAGCAGTTTCACAGAAAGTTTCTTTCCATGTATTTCCTGAGTATCTTTTCTCTTTCACTATAGCCGTACATATACTCTCGAATGTTCCCTGTAGCATTTTCTCCAAACGGGATTCCACAATACTCTATGAGAAGAAAACTATAACTCCATGACTGCAATTCACACGTTACCAAGCATCTCCTCAGATATCTTCTCTCCAGTATCTGTCTGAAGATATTTCCATATTCACCGTAAGCCTCAAAGTGCTCCTGAGTATCCCATAGCTGGCTCTCCTAAAAGAGTGTTTGAATACTGCTCAATGAAAACAGAAGCTTAACTGTGATAGTTGTATTCACGTTACCTAGAGCAGTATCACAGAGTGTTTCCTTCTCTTTTGTATTGGAAGATGTTTCTTTTTCTTATATTCTTGAGTGCGTTCCCAAATGTCTCTGCTCAGGTTCCACAGAAACAAAGATATCAAACTGCTCAATCCAAACCATGATTTAACTCTATGAGGTGATTACGCTCATCACAAAGCAGTTGCTCTGAAATATTCTCTGCAATTTTCATTGGAAGACGTTTCCTTTCTCACGACAAGCCTGGGGAAGCACTTAATATACCTTCACAAATTCCTCAAAGAAAGAGCCTCCAATCTGGGCAACGTATTGTAAGCTTTAACTCCCTTAAATGAATGCACATGTCAGAGAGGAGTTTCTTAGAACGCTTCCTTCCTGGTTTTAATTCATGGTATTTCACATTTCGCCAAATTCTTCAATTTGCTGCAAAATATCCCTTTTTCAGTTTTACAGGAACAGTGTTCAAAAAGTGCCTTATGGGTAAAGAGGTATAATTCCCTTAGTGAAATGCACACATTACAAAGCAGTTTCTCAGAAAACTTCTTTGTAGTTTTATGTGAAGATATCTCCTATTTCTCCACAGGCCTGAATGAGCTCTATAATGTCCCTTCGCGTTTTCATCCATTACTTAGTTTCAAAACTGCATAATAGAAAAATATTTTATCTATGGGAGGTGAATAGATATATATACCACAAAGCCATTTCAGAAAGCTTCTTTCCAGTTTTTGTCTAATGATATTTCCTTTTTCACCATAGCAGTCCCTGTATTCCCGAATGTCCCCTTGTAGCTCTTCCTCCAAACGGGATTCCCCAATCTTCTAGGAGAAAAAAAGGATAACCCTGTGAGTGGAATGCACATGTCACAAAGCAGGGACTCGGAAATCTCTCTGGTATCTATCGAAGATGTTTTCTTTTTCACCGAAAGCCTCAGAGCACTCCAGCATGACTTCACAGACTAAACAAAAACAGAGTTAGAATACTGGTCAATGAAAAAACAGACAAGAACTGGAGAGAAGTTTCCTGAGAAACTGATTGGTAGTGTGTGCATTCTACTGAGGGAGTTATACCTCTCTTATCATAAGGCAGTGTTTGAACACGGTTCTTCCGAAAGTGAAAACGTGATATTTTTCCAACGCATTTAAAACTGTTGCGAAAAGTGAAATATCCTGAAATAAAACCCAGAAAAAACGTTCCAAGAAAGTGCTCTCTAATGTGTACATTCATTTCAGAATGTTAATGTTTACACTACATTGCCCAGTTTGGAAGCTCTGTCCTGAGGAATCTGTGAAGGGATATTAAGTGGTTCCCCTGGGGTTGTGGTGAGAAAGGAAACGTCTTCTGATGAAAAGCGCAGAGAAGTTTTTAGAGCAACTGCTTTGTGATGTGAGTAATCCTCTCATAGAGTTAAATCACTCTTTGGATTGAGCAGGTTGAGCTCACTGTTTCTGTGGAACCTGAGAAAGGATATTTGGGAATGCTCTTAAAAATATGCTGAAAAAGAAATACCCTCTAATATAAAACAGAAGAAAACTTTCTGTGAAACTGCTCTTTGTCACATGAAATCCACTCACACAGTTAAGCTTCGGTTTCCATTGAGCAATTTTTGTAACACTGTTTCTTTAGTCTGTGAAGTGATATATTGGAGTGCTCTGAGGCTTTTGGTGAAAAAGGAAACATCTTCAGATACATACCAGAGAGAAGATTTCTGAGGCGCTGCTTTCTGACATGTGCATTACACTCACAGGGTTATATTTCTTTTCTCTTAGAAGATTGGGTAAACCCATTTGGAGAAAAAGCTACAAGGCAACATTCGGGAATATAGGGACTGCTACAGTGAAAAAGGAAATATCAGCCAAAAACGGGAAAGAAGCTTCCTGTGAAACTGCGTTGTGGTAGATATGTCTATTCACCTCCCATAGTAAAAACTTTTTTCTATTAAGCAGTTTTGGAACAGCTTAATGGATGGAAACGTGAAGGGACATTAGGGAGACATTCAGGCCTGTGGGGAAATAGGAGATATCTTCATATAAAAAGTGGAGAGCAACGTTCTACGAAACTGCTTGGTGATGTGTGCATTCCACTCCGGGAATTATAGCTCTTTTCTCATTAGGCACATTCTGAACACTGCTCCTGGAAAACTGAAAAAGTGATAATATGCAGCGAATTAAAGACTTTGGCAAAATGTGAAATATCCTGAATTAAAATAAGGAAAGGAGTGCTCTAAGAAACTCCTCTCTGACGTGTACATTGATTTCAGAGAGTTTAAGGTAACACTACATTGCCCAGTTTGGAAGCTTTGTCTTTGAGGAATTTGTGAAGAGATATTAAGTGGTTCTCCTGGGCGTGTGGTGAGAAAGGAAACGTCTTCCGATGAAAACTGCAGAGAAGGTTTCACAGCAACTGTTTTGTGATGTGTGTAATCATATCATATAGTTAAATCATTCTTTGGCTTGAGCAGTTTCCAGTTCTGTTTCTGTGGAACCTGAGCAGAGACATTTTGGAACGCTGTCAAGAATATGTGAAAAAGAACACCTTCCAATAAAAAACAGGAGGAAACATTCTGTGACACTGCTCTAGATCACTTGAATACAACTATCACAGTTAAGCTTCTGTTTTCATTGAGCAGTATTCTAACACTCTTTTTGGTGAGTCAGCTAAGGGATACACGGGATCGCTTTGAGTCTTACGGTGAAAACAAAAATATCTTCAGACGGATACTGGAGAGAAGATATCTGAGGAGCTGGTTGGTAACATGTGAATTCCAATCATAGAGTTATAGTGTTCTTCTCATAGAGTATTGCGGAATCCCGTTTGGACAAAATGCTACCAGGAGACATTCGAGAGTATATGGACAGCTATGGTGAAAGAGGAAATATACTCAGACAAATATTGGAAAGAAGCTTTCTGTGAAACTGCTATCTGATAGATATGTTTACTCATCTCATATAGAGAAAATTTTCTTTATATTATGCAGTTTTGCAACTGCATCATGGACAGATTCGTGAAGGGACATTTGGGAGCACATTCAGGCGTATGTTCTAAAAGGAGATATCGTCAGTCAAAAACTGGAGAGAAGCTTTCTGAGAAACTGCTTTGTGGTGTGTGCATTCCACTGAGGGAGTTATACCTCTTCCATCATAACGCAGTGTTTGAGCAACTTTCTTCTGAAAGTGAAAAAGCGATATTTTGCAGCATTCTGAAAACTAACGCGAAAAGTGAAATATCCTGAAATAAAACCCAGAAAGATGTGTTCCAATAAAATGCTCTCTAACTTGTGCATTCATTTAAGAGAGTTAAAGTTTACCCTACATTGCCCAGCTTGGAACATCGGTTTTTGAGGAATCTTTGAGGTGTTATTAAGAGGCGCCCCTGGGCTTGTGGTGAGTAAGGAGATGACTTCAGATGAAAACTGGAGAGAAACTTTTGGAGCAACTGATTTGTGATGTGTATATTCAACTCATAGAGATACATCATTCATTGCATTGAGCACATTGAAATCACTGTTTCTATGGAATCTAGAGAAAGAACATTTGGGACCTTTCTGAACAATATGCTGAAAAATAAATATCCTTCGATAAAAACCAGAAGGAAACATTCTGGGAAACCGCTTCAGGTCATATCAAGACCATTCGCACAGTTAATCTGGCGTTTTCATTGAGCAGTATCCTAACACTGTTCTTCCTGAGTCAGCTAAGGGTTAATCGGGAGCACTTTGAGGCTAACGGTGAAAACGGAAATATCTTCAGATAGACACTCGAGAGGAGATTTATGAAGAAATGTTTGTGACATATGCATTTCCCACACAGAGTTAAACTATTCTTCTCATAGGAGTTCATGTAATCCCGATGGGAGAAATAGCTACCGGGGACATTCAGGAGTACATTTACCGCTATGGAGGAAAAGGAAATATCCTCAGAAAAAAACTGGAAAGAAACTTTCTGTGAAACTGCTTTGTGACAGATATGTCTATCCGTCTCACATAGAGGAAAGTGTTGATGCAGTATTGAAACTGCATCATGGACGGATTTCATTGCACAGTTTTGAAACTGCATCATGGATGGATTCACAATGAAACATTCGGGGGCACATACAGTTTGATTGGAAAATAGGAGATGTCTTCAGATAAAAATTGGAGAGAAACTTTCTGAGAAACCGCTTTGTGATGTCTGCATTCCACTCAGGGAGTTATACCTCTTTTCTCACAAGGCATTGTTTGAGCACTCATCCTGTAAAAGTGAAAAGGAGATATTTTGCAGTGTAATGAAGACTATGGCGATAATTGAAACATCAGGAAATAAAACCCAGAAAAAAGCATTGCAAGAAACTGCTCTCTGACGTGTACATTCATTTCAGAGTGCTAAAGTTAACACTAATGCACCCAGTTTGGAAACTCTGTCTTTGAGGAAAGTGTGAAGGCATATTAAGTGACACCCGGAGGCTTGTGCTGAGAAAGGAAACGTCTTCCGATGAAAACTAGACAGAAACTTTCAGAGCAATTGATTTGTGGTGTGTGTATTCATCTCACAGATTTAAATCGTTCTTTGTATTGAGTAGTTTTAAATCGCTGTTTCTGTGATACCTGAGAAAGGACATTTGGGAACACTCTTAATAATATGCTGTAAAAGAAATACCATCCGATAAAAGCCAGAAGGAAACTGTCTGTGAAACTTCTCTAGGTCGCTTGCATTCCACTGTCACAGTTAATCTTCTGTTTTCATTGAGCAGTATTCTAACACTCTTTTTGGTGAGTCAGCTAAGTGATACTCGGGAGCGCTTTGAGGCTTACAGTGAAAACAAAAATATCTTCAGATAGACACTGGAGAGAAGATATCTGAGGAGATGTTTTGTGACGTCTGAATTCTATTTATAGAGTTATAATTTTCTTCTCATAGAGTATTGCAGAATCCCGTTTGAAGAAAATGCTACCAGGGGACATTCGAGAGTATATAGACAGCTATGGTGAAAGAGGAAATATACTCAGAAAAATACTAGAAAGAAGCTTTCTGTGACACTGCTATGTGATAGACATGTCTATTCATCTCACATAGAGAAAATTTTCTTTATATTACGCAGTTTTGAAACTGCGTCATGGACAGATTCGCAAAGGGACATTTGGGAGCACATTCAGGTGTACGGTGTAAAAGGAGATATTGTCAGACAAAAACTGAGAGAAACTTCTGAGAAACTCCTTTGTCGTGTGTGCATTCCACTGAGGGAGTTATACGTTTTTCATCATAAAGCAGTGTTTGAACAAGGTTCTTCTGAAAGTGAAAAAGTGATATTTTGCGACTTGTTGAAAACTATCCTGAAAAGTGCAATATCCTGAAATAAAACCCAGAAAGAAGCGTTCCAAGACAATGCTCTCTAACGTGTGAAAGCATTTGAGAGATTTAAAGCTTACAATACATTGCCCAGTTTGGAAGCTCTGTCTTTCAGGAAACTTTGATGTGCTATTTAGAGGCGCCCCTGGGCTGGTGGTCAGTTTGGAAATCAGTTCCGATAACAACTGGAGAGAAGCTTGCGGACCAACTGCTCTGCAATGTGTGTATTTATCACGTAGAGTACCATAATTCTTTGGGTTGAGCAGTTTGAAATCACTGTTTCTGTGGAAACTGAGAAAGAACATTTGGGAACGCCTTCAGGAATATGATGAAAAAGAAATATCCTCCGATAGAAACCAGAAAGAAACCTTCTGTGAAACCGCTCCAGATCATATCAGCTACAATCACACAGTTAAGCTTCCGTTTTCATTGCACAGTATTCTAACACTGTTTTACGTGAGTCAGCTAAGGGATACTTGGGGGCACTTCAAGGCTTACGGTGAAAACGGGAATATCTTCAGATAGATACTCGAGAGGATATTGATGAAGAAATGCTTTGTGACACATGCATTTCCAACATAGAGTTAAATTTTTCTTCTCATAGGGTTTTATGGAATCCTGCTGGGAGTAATGGCTACTGGGGACATTCAGGAGAATATTTACTGCAATGGTGGAAAAGGAAATATCCTCAGACAAAAACTGGAAAGAAACTTTCTGTGAAACTGCCTTCTGACTGACATGTCTATCAATCTCACATAGATGAAACTGTCTTTCCATTATGCAGTTTGAAACTGCATCATGGACGGATTGGCGTAAGAACATTCAGGAGCACATACAGGCTCGTGAGGAAACAGGAGATATCTTCAGATAACAATTGGAGAGAAACTTTCTGAGAAAATGCCTTGTGATGTCTGCATTCCACTCTGGGAGTTATACCTCTTTTCTCACAAGGCAGTGTTTGAACACTGTTCCTGTAAGGGTTAAGAAAAGATACTTTGAATCATATTGAGGACTATGGAGAAAATTGAAATATCCGGATATAAAACCCAGAAAAGAGCAGTCCAAGAAACTGCTCTCTGACGTGTACATTCATTTAAGAGTGTTAAAGATGACACTAAGTCGCGCAGTTTGGAAACTCTGTCTTTGAGGAAATTGTGAAGGGATATTAAGTGACACCCCGAGGCTTATGGTGAGAAAGTAAACGTCCTCCAATGAAAACAGGAAAGAAACTTTTGTAGCAACTCCTTTGTGATGTATGTATTCATCTCATAGAGTGAAATCGTTCTTTGGATTGAACAGTTTTAAATCGCTGTTTCTGTGATACTTGAGAAAGGATATTTGGGAACACTCTTAATAACAGGCTGAAAAAGAAATACCATCTGATAAATGCCAGAAGGAAACAGTCTGTGAAACTTCTCTAGGATGCTTGAATTCCATTTGCACAGTTAAGCTTCTGTATTCATTGAGAAGTATTCTAACAGTGTTTTTGATTAATCAGCTAAGGGATACTCGGGAGCGATTTGAGACTTCTGGTGAAAATGGAAATATCTTTAGATAGACACTGGAGGAAGATTTCCAAGGAGTGGCCTTGTGACGTGTGCAGTCTACCAGAGAGATTAACTATTCTTCTCAAACAGGAATGTTAAATCGTGTTTGGAGAATAAGCGACCAGGGAACATTCAGGAGTATATTAAAGTCTATGGTGAAAAAGGAACTATCCTCAGACAAAATTGGAAAGAAGCTTTCTGTGATACTGCTTTGTGATAGATATGTCTATTCACTTCACATGGATAAAATTTTCTTTCTATTATGCAGTTTTGAAAGTCTGCCATGGACGAATTGGCGAAGGGACATTTGGCAGGACATTCAGGTGTACAGTGAAAAGGGAGTTATCTTCGGTTAAAAAGAGGAGAGAAGCTGTCTGAGAAAGTGCTTTGAGATGTGTGCATTCCACTCAGGGTTTTATATCTCTTTTCTCATAAGGCAGAGTTTGAACACTGTTCCTGTAAAAATGAAAAAGTGACTTTTTGAAGTGCATTGAAGACTAGGGCGAAAAGTAAAATATATTGAAATAAACCCCAGAAAGAAGGATTCCAAGAAATTGCACTCTGAAGTGTGCACTCATTTCAGAGATTAAAGTTTACACTACGTTGCCCAGTTTGGAAACTCTGTCTTTGAAGAATCTGTGAAGGGATATTAAATGGCTCCCGGAGGCTTGTGGTGAGAAAGGAAACACCTTCCGTTGAAAACTGGACAAAATCTTTCGGAGTAACTCCTTTTTAATGTGTGCACGCATCCCATAGAATTGAATCATTCTTTGGATTGAGCAGTTTGAGCTCACTGTTTCTGTGGAACCTGAGAAAGGACATTTGGGAACACTCTTAAGAATATGCTGAAAAAGAAATACCCTCCGATAAAAAAAAGAAGAAAACTTTCTGTGAGACTGCTCTTTGTCACGTGAAGTCCACTCGCACAGGTAAGCTTCGGTTTTCATGGAGCAGTATTATAACACTGTTTTGGTTTCGTCTGTGAAGTGATATGCTGGAGAGCTCTGAGGCTTTCGGTGAAAACAGAAACATCTTCAGACACATATCGGAGAGATTTCCGAGGAGCACTTTTGTGACATGTGAATTCCACTCACAGGGTTATCCTTTTTTTCTCCTAGAAGATTGGGCAATCCCATTTAGAGAAAGAGCTACAAGGGGACATTTGGGAATATATGCACTGCTATGGTGAAAAAGGAAATATCATTAGACAAAAACTGGAAAGAAGCTTTCTGAAACTGCTTGTGGCATCTATGTCTATACAACTCCCATAGATAAAACTTTTTTCTATTACGCAGTTTTGAAACATTGTAATGGACGGAAACATGAAGGGACATTAGGGAGCACATTCATGCCTGTGGCAAAATAGGAGATATCTTCACATAAAATCTGGAGAGAAGCTTTCTGAGAAAAGGCTTTTTGATGTGTGCATTCCACTCAGGGAATTATACCACTTTTCTCATAAGGCACTTTTTGAACACTGTTCCTGTAAAACTGAGAAAGGGATATTTTGCAGTGAATTGAAGACTTTGGTGAAATGGGAAACAGCCTGAATTAAAACCAGGAAGGAAGCATTCTATGAAACTCCTCTCCGACGTGTGTATTCATTTCACAGAGTTAAAGCTTACACTACATTGCCCAGTTTGTAAGCTCTGTCTTTGAGCAATTTGTGAAAGGATATTAAGTGGTTCCCCTGGGCTTGTGGTGAGAATGGAAACATCTTCTGATGAAAACGGCAAAGAAGCTTTCAGAGTAGCTGCTTTGTGATGTGTGTAATCATCTCATAGAGTTAAATCATTCTTTGGATTGAGCATGTTGATATCTCTCTTTCTGTGGAACATGAGCAAGGACATTTGGAAACGCTCTCAAGAATATGTGAAAGAGAAACACCCTCCAATAAAAAAGAGAAGGAAACACTCTTTGATTCTGCTCTAGGTAACGTGAATTCCACTATCCCAATTAAGCTTCTGTTTTCATTGAGGAGTATTCCAACACTGCTTTATGTGAGTCAGCTAAGGGATACTCGAGAGCATTTTGAGACTTATGGTGAAAAAGAATATATTTCACACAGATACTGGAGAGAAGATATCTGAGGAGCTGCTTTGTGACGTGAGAATTCCACTCCTAGTGTTATAGTTTTCTTCTCATAGAGTATTGTTGAATCCCATTTGGAGAAATCTCTACAGGGGACATTTGAGAGTATATGGATGGCTGTATTGATAGAGGATATATACTCAGAAAAAACCTGCAAAGAAGCTTTTGTGAAACTGCTATTTGATAGATATTTCTATTCATTTCACATAGAGAAAATTTTCTTTATATTACACAGTTTTGAAACTGCATCAGGGACAGATTTGCAAAGGGACATTTGGGAGCACATTCAGGTGTACAATGTGAAAGGAGATATCGTCAGACAAAAACTGGAGAGAAGATTTCTGAGGAACTCCATTGTGGTATGTGCATTCCACTGAGGGAGTTATACCTCTCTCATCATAAGGTAGTGTTTGAACAAGGTTCTTCTGAAAGTGAAAAAGTGATATTTTGCAATGCATTGAAAGCTATCGTGAAAAGTGAAATATCCTGAAATAAAACCTAGAAAGAAGCGTTCCAAGAAAATGCTCTCTAACGTGTGCATTCTTTTCAGAGAGTTAAAGGTGACATTGCATTGCCCAGTTTGGAAGCTCTGTCTTTGAGAATTCTTTTAGGTGTTATTAAGAGGCGCTCCTGGGCTTGTGGTGAGTAAGGAAATGACTTCCGATGAAAACTGGAGAGAAGCTTTCGGACAGCTGCTTTGAGATGTGTGTATTCATCTCTTAGTGTTGCATCATTTTTGGATTGAGCAGTTTGAAATCACTGTTTCTGTGGAAGCTGAGAAAAAACATTTGGGAACGCTCTTAAGAATATGCTGAAAAAGAAATATCCTCTGATAAAAACCAGTAGGAAATATTCTGTGAATCCATTCCGGGTCATATCAAGTTCACTCGCAGAGTTAAGCTTCCGTTTTCATTGAGCAGTATCCTCACACTGTTTTTTTTTTTTTTTTTCTGTGAAGTGATATGCTGGAGCGCTCTGAGGCTTTCGGTGAAAAAGGAAACATCTTCAGATAGATACCGGAGAGAAGATTTCCGGGGAGCTCTTTTGTGACATGTGCATTCCACACTCCGGTTTATACTTTTTTTCTTCTAGAAGATTGGGGAATCCCGTTTGGAGAAAGAGAGGAAATGTCTTCCGAAAAAATTGCAGAGAATATTTCAGAGCAACTGCTTTGTGATGTGTGTCATCATCTCATAGACTTAAATCATTGTTTTAATTGAGCTGTTTGATATCTCTGTTTCTGTGGAACCTGAGCAGAGACATTTGGGAAAGCTCTCAAGAATATGTGAAAAAGAAACACCCTCCAACAAAAAAGAGAAGGAAACACTCTGTGATACTGCACTGGGTCACTTGAATTCCACCTGCACAATTCAGCTTCTGTTTTCATTGAGCAGTATTCTGACACTCTTTAGGTGAGTCAGCTAAGGAATACTCGGGAGTGATTTGAGGCTTACAATGAAAACGAAAATATCTTCAGACAGATACTGGAGAGAAGATATCTGAGGAGCTCCTTGTTGACGTGTGTATACCACTCATAGAGTTATAGTTTTCTTCTCATAGAGTACTGCGGAATCCCATTTGGAGAAAACGCTACCAGGGGACATTCGAACGTATACGGATGGCTACGGTGAAAGAGGAAACATACTCAGACAAATACTGAAAAGAAGCTTTCTGTGACACTACTATGTGATAGATATGGCTATTCATGTCACATAGAGAAAGTTTTCTTTATATTACACACTTTTGAAACTGAGTCATAGACAGATTCATGAAAGGACATTTGGGAGCACATTCAGGGGTACAGTGTAAAAGGAGATATCATCAGACAAAAACTGGAGAGAAGCTTTCTGAGAAACAACTTTGTGGTGTGTGCATTCCACAGAGGGAGTTATACCTCTTTCATCATAAGGCAGTGTTTGAACGAGGTTCTCTTCTGAAAATGCAAAAGTGATATTTTCCAACTCATTGAAAACTATCACGAAAAGTGAAATATCCTGAAATAAACCCAGAAAAAAGCGTTCCAAGAAAATGCTCTCTAACATATGCATTCATTTCAGAGAGTTAAGGGTTACACTACATTGCCCAGTTTGGAAGCTCTGTCTTTGAGGAACCTCTGAGGTGTTATTAAGAGGCGCCTTTGGGCTTGTGGTGAGTTTGGAAATGACTTCCAATGAAAACTGGAGAGAAGCTTGCAGACAAACTGATTTGTGATGTGTGCATTCATCTCGTAGGGTTACATCACTCTTTGGTTTGAGCAGTTTGAAATCACTGTTTCTGTGCAACCTGAGAAAGAACATTTGGGAATGCTCCTAAGAATATGCTGAAAAAGAAGTATCCTCTGATACAAACCAGAAGGAAGACTTCTGTGAAACTGCATTGGGTCATATCAAGTCCACTCGCACAGTTAAGCTTCCGTTTTCATTGAGCAGTATCCTAACACTGTTTTACATGAGTCAGCTAAGAGATAATCGGGAGCGCTTTGACGCTAACGGTGAAAATTGAAATATCTTCAGATAGATACTCGAGAGGAGATTGATGAAGAAATCCATTATGACGTATGCATTTCCCACACAAAGTTAAACCTCTCTTCTCATAGGGTTTTAAGGAATCCCGCTGGGAGTAATAGCTACCAGGGACATTCATGAGTATATTTTCTGCTATGGTGGAAAAGGAAATATGCTCAGACAAAAACTGGAATGAAACTTTGTGTGAAACTGCATTGTTACAGAAATGTCTATTCATCTCACATAGGTGAAACTGTTTTTCTATTACAAAGTTTTAAAACAGCATCATGGACATATTCACGAAGGGACATTATGGAGCACATATAGGCTGGTGGGGAAATAGGAGCTATGTTCAGATAACAATTGGAGAAAAACTTTCTGATAAACTGCTTTGTGATATCTGCATTCCACTTAGGGAGTTACACCTCTTTTCTCACAAGGCAGTGTTTGGACACTGTTCCTGTAAAATTGAAAAGTGATATTTAGCAGCGTATTGAAGACTATGGCGAAAATTGAAATAACCGGAAATAAAACCCAGAAAAAAGCGTTCCAAGAAACTGCTCTCTGATGTGTATATTCATTTCAGAGTTTTAAAGCAGACACTAAGTCACACAGTTTGGAAACTCTGTCTTTGAGGAAATTGTGAAGGGATATTAAGTGACACACCAAGGCTTGTCGTGAGAAAGGAAACGTCTTCCGATGAAAACGGGAGAGAAACTTTTGGGACAACGGCTTTGTAAAGTGTGTATTCATGTCATAGAGTGAAATCATTCTTTGGATTGAGCAGTTTTAAATAGCTGTTTCTGTGATACCAGAGAAAGGACATTTGGGAACGCTCTTAATAACATCCTGAAAAGGAAATACCATCTGATAAAAGCCAGAAGGAAACTGTCTGTGAAACGTCTGTAGGTCGCTTGAATTCCACTCGCACAGTAAAGCTTCTGTTTTCATGGAACAGTATTCTAACAATGTTATAGGTTAATCTGTTAAGGTCTACTCGGGATCGATTTGAGGCTTCCAATGAAAACGGAAATATCTTCAGATAGATACTGGAGGAAGGTTTCTGAGGAGTGGCCATGTGACGTGTGCATTCTACTCACAGAGATATACTTTTCTTCTCATAGAGGAATGGGAAATCCCGTTTTGGGAAAAAGTGGCCAGGGGACATTCGGGAGTTTATGAAAGGCTATGGGGAAAAAGGAAGTATCCTCAGACAAAAACTGGAAAGAAGCTTTCTGTGAAACTACTTTGTGATAGATATGTCTATTCATTTCACATGGATAAAACTGTCTTTGTATTAAATAGTTTTGAAACTGCGTCATGGACGGATTCGTGAAGCTACTTTCAGCAGGGCATTCAGGTGTACTGTTAAAACGGAGTTATCTTCAGATAAAAACTGGAAAGAAGCTGCCTGAGAAATTGCTTTGCGATGTATGCATTGCACTCAGGGATTGATACCTCTTTTCTCATAAGGCAGTGTTTGAACTCTGTTCCTGTAAAAGTGAAAAGGTGACATTTTGCAGCGAATTGAAGACTATGGCAAAAAGTCAAATATCCTGAAATAAAACCCAGAAAGAAGGATTCCAAGAAACTGCACTCTGACGTGTGCATTCATGTCAGAAAGTTTACGTTTACAATTCGTTGCCCCATTTGAAAACTCTGTCTTTGAAGAATTTGTGAAGGGATATTAAGTGGCGCTCGGAGTCTTGTGGTTAGAAAGGAAAAGCCTTTCAATGAAAACAGGACAGAATCCTTCGGAGTAACTGCGTTTTAATGTGTATATGCATCTCAAAAAATTAAATCTTTCTTTGGATTGAGCAGTTTGAAGTCAATGATTCTGTGGAACCTGAGAGAGGACATTTTGGAATGTTCTTAAGAATATGCTGAATAAGAAATACCCTCCGAGAAAAAACAGAAGAAAACTTTCTGTGAAACTGCTCTTTGTCACGTGAAGTCCAGTCGCAGAGTTAAGCTTCGGTTTTCATTGAGCAGTATTCTAACACTATTTTTGTTTTGTCTATGAAGTGATATGCTGGAGCACTCTGAGGCTTGCAGAGAAAAAGGAAATATCTTCAGTTACATACCGGAGAGAAGATTTCTGAGGAGCTGCTTTGTGACATGTGCATTCCACTCACAGGGTTATACCTCTATTCTCTAAGCAGATTGGGGAATCCCATTTGGAGGAAAAGCTACAAGGGGACATTCGAAAATATATGGACTGCTATGGTGAAAAAGGAAATATCATCAGACAAAAACTGGAAAGAAGCTTTCTGTGAAACTGCATTGTGGTACATATGTCTACTCACCTCCCATAGAAAAAGCTTTTATCTGTTATGCAGTTTTGAAACTGCATAAGGGACATAAATGCAAAGGGACATGAGGTAGCACATCCAGACCTGTGGGGAAATAGGAGATATCTTCAAATAAAAACTGAAGAAAAGCTTTCTGAGAAACTGCTTTGTGATGTGCACATTTCATACAGGGAAATATACCTCTTTTCTCATAAGGCACTTTTTGAACACTGTTCCTGTAAAACTGAAAAAGGGATATTTTGCAGCGAATTGAAGAATTTGGTAAAAAGTGAAATATCCTGAATTAAAACCAGAAAGGAAGCATTCTAAGAAACTCCTCTCTGACGTGTGCATTTGTTTCAGAGAGTTAAAGCTTACACTAAGTTGCCCATTTTGGAAGCTCTGTCTTCGAGGAATTTGCGAATGGATATGAAGTGCTTCCCCTGGGCTTGTGGTGAGAAAGGAAATGTCGTCCAATGAAAATTGCAGAGAATCATTCAGAGCGACTGCTTTGTGATGTGTGTAATCATCTCATAGCCTTAGATCATTGTTTGGATTGAGCAGTTTGACATCTCTGTTTCTATGTAACCTGAGCAGAGACATTAGGGTACGCTCTCAAGAATATGTGAAAAGGAAATACCCAGGGGGTTGGAGCAAGATGGCCGAATAGGAACAGCTCCAGTCTCCAACTCCCAGTGTGAGCGACACGTAACACTGGTGATTTCTGCATTTTCACCTGAGGTACTGGGGTCATCTCACTAGGGAGTGCCGGACAATCAGTGCTGGTTAGCGGCTGCAGCCCGACCAGCGAGAGCTGAAGCAGGGCAAGGCATCACCTCACCTGGGAAGTGCAAGGGGGAAGGGAATCCCTTTTCCTAGCCAGTGGAACTGAGACACACAACACCTGGAAAATCAGGTAACTCTCACCCCAATACTATGCTTTAAGCAAATGGGCACACCAGGAGATTATATCCCACACCTGGCTGAGAAGGTCCCATGGCCACGGAGCCTCCCTCACTGCTAGCACAGCAGTCTGCGATCTAACCGCAAGACAGCAGCGAGGCTGGGGGAGGGCCTCCCACCATTGCTGAGGCTTAAGTAGGTAAACAAAGCTGCTGGGAAGCTCGAACTGGGTGGAGCTCACAGCAGCTCAAGGAAACCTACCTTTCTCTGTAGACTCCACCTCTGGGGACAGGGCACAGCTAAACAACAACAAAAAAAAGTAGCAGAAACCTCTGCAGATGCAAACGACTCTGTCTGACAGCTTTGAAGAGAGCAGTGGATCTCCCCACATGGAGGTTGAGATCTGAGAAGGGAGAGACTGCCTGTTCAAGTGGGTCCCTGACCCATGAATGTCCTAACTGGGAGACATCCCCCACTAGGGGCAGTCTGACACCCCACAACTCACAGAGTTGAGTACACCCCTGAGAGGAAGCTTCCAAATTAAGAATCAGACAGGTACACTTGCAGTTAAGCAATATTCTATCTTCTGTAACCTCTGCCGCTGATACCCAGGCAAACAGGGTCTGGAGTGGACCTCAAGCAATCTCCAACAGACTTGCAGCTGTGGGTCCTGACAGTTAGAAGGAAAACTATCAAACAGGAAAGACACCTATACCAAAACGCCAACAGTATGTCACCAGCATCAAAGACCAGAGGCAGATAAAACCACAAAGATGGGGAAAAACCAGGGCAGAAAAGCTGGAAATTCAAAAAATAAGAGCTCATTTCCCCCTGCAAAGGAGCGCAGCTCATCGCCAGCAACGGATCAAAGCTGGTCAGAGAATGACTTTGACGAGATAAGAGAAGAAGGCTTCAGCCCATCAAACTTCTCAGAGCTAAAGTAGGAATTACATACCCAGTGCAAAGAAACTAAAAATCTTGAAAAAAGAGGGGAAGAATTGACAGCTAGACTAATTAATGCAGAGAAGTTCATAAATGAAATGACAGAGATGAAAACCATGAAACAAGAAATACGTGACAGATGCACAAGCTTAAGTAACTGACTTGATCAACTGGAAGAAAGAGTATCAGCGATTGAGGATCAAATGAATGAAATGAAGTGAGAAGAGAAACCAAAAAAAAAAAGAAGAAAAAGAAATGAACAAAGCCTGCAAGAAGTATGGGATTATGTAAAAAGATCCAATCTACGTCTGATTGGGGTTACTGAAAGTGAGGGGGAAAACAGAACCAAGTTGGAAAACAATCTTCAGGATATCATCCAGGAGAACTTCCCCAACCTAGTAGGGCAGGCCAACATTGAAATTCAGGAAATACAGAACACGCCACAAAGATACTCCTCGAGAAGAGCAACTCCAAGACACATAATTGCCAGATTCACCAAAGTTGAAATGAAGGAAAAAATCTTAAGGGCAGCCAGAGAGAAAGGTCGGGTTACCCACAAAGGGAAGCCCATCAGACTAACAGCAGATCTCTCAGCAGAAAGTCTACAAGCCAGAAGAGAGTAGAGGTTAATATTCAACATTCTTAAAGAAAAGAATTTTAAACCCAGAATTTCATATCCAGCCAAACTAAGTTTCATCAGTGAAGGAGAAATAAAATCCTTCACAGATAAGCAAATGCTTAGAGATTTTGTCAGCACCAGGCCTGCCTTACAAGAGACCCTGAAGGAAGCCCTAAACATGGAAAGGAACAACCGGTACCAGCCATTGCAAAAACATGCCAAAATGTCAAGACCATCGAGGCTAGGAAGAAACTGCATCAAATAACGAGCAAAATAACCAGTTAATATCATAATGGCAGGATCAAGTTCACACATAACAATATTAACCTTAAATGTAAATGGACTAAATGCTCCAATTAAAAGACACAGACTGGCAAACTGGATAAAGAGTCAAGACCCATCAGTTTGCTGTATTCAGGAGCCCGATCTCACATGCAGAGACATACATAGTCTCAAAATAAAGAGATGGAGGAAGATCTACCAAGCAAATGGAGAACAAAAAAAAGCAGGGGTTGCAATCCTAGTCTCTGATAAAACAGACTTTAAACCATCAAAGATCAAAAGAGACAAAGAAGGCCATTACATAATGGTAAAGGGATCAATTCAACAGGAAGAGCTAACTATCCTAAATATATATGCACCCAATACAGGAGCACCCAGATTCATAAAGCAAGTCCTTAGAGACTTACAAAGAGACTTAGACTCCCATACAATAATAATGGGAGACTTCAACACTCCACTGTCAACATCAGACAGATCAACGAGACAGAAAGTTAACAAGGATATCCAGGAATTGAACTCATCTCTGCACCAAGCGGACCTAATAGACATCTATAGAACTCTCCACCCCAAATCAACAGAATATACATTCTTCTCAGCACCACACTGCACTTATTCCAAAATTGACCACATAATTGGAAGTAAAGCACTCCTCAGCAAATGTAAAAGAACAGAAATTATAACAAACTGTCTCTCAGACCACAGTGCAATCAAACTAGAACTCAGGACTAAGAAACCCAATCAAAACCGCTCAACTACATGGAAATTGAACAACCTGCTCCTGAATGACTACTGGGTACATAACGAAATGAAGTCAGAAAGAAAGATGTTCTTCGAAACCAATGAGAACAAAGATACAACATACCAGAATCTCTGGGACACATTTAAAGCAGTGTGTAGAGGAAAATTTATAGCACTAAATGCCCACAAGAGAAAGCTGGAAAGATCTAAAATTGACACCTTAACGTCACAATTTAAAGAACAAGAGAGGCAAGAGCAAACACATTGAAAAGCTATCAGAAGGCAAGAAATAAGTAAGATCAGAGCAGAACTGAAGGAGATAGAGACACGAAAAACCCTCCAAAAAATCAATGAATCCAGGAGTTGGTTTTTTGAAAAGATCAACAAAATTGACAGACCTCTAGCAAGACTAATAAAGAAGAAAAGAGAGAAGAATCAAATAGATGCAATAAAAAATGATAAAGGGGATATCAACACCGACCCCACAGAAATACAAACTACCATCAGAGAATACTATAAACACCTCTACGTGAATAAACTAGAAAATCTAGAAGGAATGGATAATTTCCGGGACACTTACACTCTTCCAAGACTAAACCAGGAAGAAGTTGAATTCCTGACTAGACCAATAGCAAGTTCTGAAATGGAGGCAATAATTAATTGCCTACCAACCAAAAAAAGTCCAGTACCAGATGGATTCACAGCTGAATTCTATCAAAGGTACAAGGAGGAGCTGGTACCATTCCTTCTGAAACTATTCCAATCGATAGAATCAGAGAGAATCCTCCCTAACTCATTTTATGAGACCAACATTTCCTGATACCAAAGCCCGGCAGAGACACAACAAAAAAAGATAACTTTAGACCAATATCCCTGATAAACATCGATATAAAAATCCTCAATAAAATACTGGCAAAGTGGATTCAGCAGCACATCAAAAAGCTTATCCACCATGATCAAGTGGGCTTCATCCCTGGGATGCAAGGCTGGTTCAACATTCGCAAATCAATAAACGTAATCCAACATATAAACAGAACCAAAGGCAAGAATCAAATGATCATTTCAATAGATGCAGAAAAGGCTTTTGAAAAAATTCTACAGCCCTTCATGCTAAAAAGGCTCAATAAATTCGGTGTTGATGGAACGTAACTCAAAATAATAAGAACTATTTATGACAAACCCACAGCCAGTATCATACTGAATAGGCAAAAACTGGAAAAATTCCCTTTGAAAACTGGCACAAGACACGGATGCCCTCTCTCACTGCTCCTATTCAACATAGTGTTGGAAGTTCTGGCTAGGGGAATCAGGCAAGAGAAAGAAATCAAGGGTATTCATTAGGAAAAGAAGAAGCCAAATTGTCCCTGTTTGCAGATGACATGATTGTATATTTACAAAACTCCATTGTCTCAGCCCAAAATCTCCTTAAGCTGATCAGCAACTTCAGCAAAGTCTCAGGATACAAAATTAATATGCAAAAATCACAAGCATTCTTATACACCAGTATCAGACAAACAGAGAGCCAACTCATGAATGAACGTCCATTCAAAATTGCTTCAGAGAGAATAAAATACCTAGGAATCCAACTTACAAGGGATGTAAAGGACCTCTTCAAGGAGAATTACAAACCACTGCTCAGTGAAATAAAAGAGGACAAAACAAATGGAAGAACATACCATGCTCATGGATAGGAGGAATCAATATCGTGAAAATGGCCATACTGCCCAAGGTTATTTATAGATTCAATGCCATCCCCATCAAGCTACCAGTGAGTTTATTGACAGAATTGGAAAAAACTGCTTTAAAGTTCATATGGAACCAAAACAGAGCCCGCATTGTGAAGACAATCCTAAGTCAAAAGAACAAAGCTGGAGGCATCACGCTACCTGACCTCAAACTATACTACAAGGCTACAGTACCCAAAACTGCATGGTACTGGTACCAAAACAGAGGTATAGACCAATGGAACAGAACAGAGTCCTCAGAAATAATACCACACATCTACAGCCATCTGATCTTTGACAAACCTGAGAGAAACAAGAAATAGGGAAAGGATTCCCTATTTAATAAATGGTGCTGGGAAAATTGGCTAGCCATAAGTAGAAAGCCGAAACTGGATCCTTTCCTCACTCCTTATACGAAAATTAATTCAAGATGAATTAGGGACTAAAATATTAGACCTAATACCATAAAAACCCTAGAAGAAAATCTAGGTAATACCATTCAGGACATAGGCATGGGCAAGGACTTCATGACTAAAACACCAAAAGCAACGGCAGCAAAAGCCGAAATTGACAAATGGGATCTAATTAAACTAAAGAGCTTCTGCACAGCAAAAGAAACTACCATCAGACTGAACAGGCCACCTACAGAATGGGAGAAAATTTTTGCAGTCTACTAATCTGACAAAGGGCTGATATGAAGAACCTACAGAGAATTCAAACAAATTTACAAGAAAAAAACAAACAACCCCAACAAAAAGTGGGCAAAGGATATGAACAGATATTTATTAAAAGAAGACATTCATACAGCCAACAGACATATGAAAAAATGCTCATCATCACTCGCCATCAGAGAAATGCAAATCAAAACCACAATGAGATACCATCTCACACCAGTTAGAATGGCAATCATTAAAAAGTCAGGAAACAACAGGTGTGGAGAGGACGTGGAGAAATAGAAACACTTTTACACTGTTGATGGGATTGTAAACTAGTTCATCCATTATGGAAAACAGTATGGCGATTCCTCAAGGATCTAGAACTAGATGTACCGTATGACCCAGATATGCCACTACTGGGTACATACCCAAAGGATTATAAATCGTGCTGCTACAAAGACACATGCACATGTATGTTTATTGCAGCACTAATCACAATAGCAAAGACTTGAAATCAACCCAAATGTCCATCTGTGACAGACTGGATTAAGAGAATGTAGCACATATACACCATGGAATAGTATGCAGCCATAAAAAAGGATGAGTTTGCATCCTTTGTAGGGACATGGATGCAGCTGGAAACCATCATTTTTAGCTAACTATCACAAGAACAGAAAACCAAACACTGTACCTTCTCAGTCATAGGTGGCAACTGAACAATAAGTTCACTTGGACTCAGGAAGGGGAACATCACACACCGGGGCCTACCATGGGGAGGGGGGAGGGATTGCATTGGGAGTTATACCTGTTATAAAGGAAGAATTGATGGATGCTGACACGTTGATGAGTGCAGCACACCAACATGGCACAAGTATATATGTAACAAACCTGCACGTTATGCATATGTACCCTAGAAGTTACAGTATAATAATAAAGAAAAAAAAAAAGAAATACCCTCCAAAAAAAGAAGGAAAAATTCTGTGATAATCCACTAGGACACGTGAATTCCACTCACAATGTTAAGCTTCCATTTTCACTGAGCAGTATTCTGACACTCTTTTAGGTGACTCAACTAAGGGATATTCCGGAGTGCTTTGAGGCTTATGGTGAAAACGAAAGTATCTTCAGACAGATACTTGAGAGAAGATATCTGAGGAGCTGCTTGGTGACATGTGTGTTCCACTTATAGAGTTATAGTTTTCTTCTCATAGAGTCTTGCGGAATCCCTTTTGGAGAAAATGCTACCAGGGGACATTCGAGAGTATATGGACGACTATGGTGAAAGAGTAAATATACTCAGAAAAATACTGGAAAGAAACTTTCTGTGAAACTGCTATGTGATAGATATGTATATTCATCTCACATAGAGAAAATTTTCTTTATATTACGCAGTTTTGAAACTGCATTATGGACACATTCGAGAAAGGACATTTGGGAGCACATTCAGGCATACGGTGTAAAAGGAGATATTGTCAGACAAAAACTGAGAGAAGCTTTCTGAGAGACTGCTTTCTGGTGTGTGCATTCCACTGAGGGAGTTACACCTATTTCATCATATGGCAGTGTTTGAACAATGTTCTTCTGACGGTGAAAAAGTGGTATTTTGCAACGTGTTGAAAACTATTGTGAAAAGTGAAATATCCTGAAATAAAACCCAGAAAGAAGCGTTCCAAGAAAATGCTCTCTAACGTGTGCATTGATTTCAGAGAGTTAAAGCTTACACTACATTGCCCAGTTTGGAAACTCTTTCTTTGAGGAATCCTTGAGGTGTTATTAAGAGGCGCCCCTGGGCTTGTGGTGAGTAAGGAAATGACTTCCAATGAAACCTAGAGAGAAACTTGCGGACCAACTGCTTTGCGATGTGTGTATTCATCTCGTACAGTTACATCATTCTTTGGGTTGAGCAGTTTGAAATCACTGTTTCTGTGGAACCTGAGAAAGAACCCTTGGGAACGCTCTTAAGAATATGCTGAAGAAGAAATATCCTCCTATAGAAACCAGAAGGAAACCTGTGAAACCGCTCCAGGTCATATCAAGTCCACTCCCAGAGTTAAGCTTCCATTTTCATTGAGCAGTAGCCTCTCACTGATTTAGGTGAGTCAGCTAAGGGATAATCGGGAGCACTTTGAGGCTAAGGGTGAAAACAGAAATATCTTCAGAGAGATACTCGAGAGGAGATCCATTAAAAAATGCTTTGTGACGTACGCATTTTCCACACAGAGTTAAACTTTTCATCTCATATGGGTTTATGAAACCTCATTGAAAGAAATAGCTAACGGGGACATTCAGGATTATATTTACTGATATGATGGAAAAGGAAATATCCTCAGACAAAAACTGGAAAGGAACTTTCTGTGAACTGCTTTCTGACAGATATGTCTATTCGTCTCACATAGATGAAACTGCCTTTGTATTACCCAATTTTGAAACTGCATCATGGACGGATGCATGAAGGGAAATTCGGGAGCACATACAGGCTGGTGGGGAAATAGGAGATATCTTTAGATAACAATTGGAGAGAAACTTTCTGAGAAACTGCGTTGTGATGTCTGCATTCCACTCTGGGAGTTATACCTCTTTTCTCACAGGTAGTGTTTGAACACTGTTCCTGTAAAGGTGAAAAAGAGATACTTTGCAGCATATTGAAGACTCTGGCGAAAATTGAAATATCCGGAAATAAAACCCAGAAAAAAGCGTTTGAAGAAACTGCTCTCTGATGTGTACTTTCACTTCAGAGTGTTAAAGCTTACGCTAAGTTGCCTCGTTTGCAAACTCTGTCGTTGAGGAAATTCTGAAGGGATATTAAGTGACAACCAGAGGCTTCTACTGAGAAACGAAACATCTTCTGATGAAAACTGGAGAGAAACATTCGGAGCAACTGCTTTGTGATGTGTGTATTCATCTCATAGAGTGAAATCATGCTTTGGATTGAGCAGTTTTAAATCGCTGTTCCAGTGATACGTGAAAAAGGACATTTGGGAACACTCTTAATAATATGCTGTAAAAGAAATACCATCCGGGCCAGGAGCAGTGGCACAAGCTTATAATCCCAGCACATTGGGAGGCCGAAACGGGGGGACCACAATATCAGGAGATCGAAACCATCCTGGCTAATAGAGTGAATGCCCTTCTCTACTAAAAAATACAAAAAACCACCCAAGAGAGGTGGCGAACACCTGTAGACCCAGTTACTCGGGAGGCTGAGGCATGGGAATGGCATAAACCCGGGAGTCGGAGCTTACATTGAGCTAAAAAACTGCCACTGAACTGCAGCCTGGGCAGTAGAGCGAGACTCGTCTCAAAAAAGAAAAAATAAAAAGAAATAACATCCAATAAACGCCAGAAGGAAATTGTTTGTGAAAATTCTCTAGGTCGCTTGTATTCCACTTGCACAGTTAAGCTTCTTTTTTCATGGAGCAGTATTCTAACAATGTTTTAGTTTAATCAGCTAAGGCATACTCGGGAGTGATTTGAGGTTTCTGGTGAAAACGGAAATATATTTAGATGGATCCTGGAGGAAGATTTCCGAGGAGCGGCCTTGTGACGTGTGCATTCTACTCACAGAGATATACTTTTCTTCTCATACATGAATGGGAAATCCCGTTTGGAGAAACAGCGACCCGGGAACCTTCGGGAGCATATGAAAGGCAGTGGCGAAAAAGGAACTATCCTCAGACAAATACTGGAAAGCTTTCTGTGAAACTGCTTTGTGATAGCTATGTCTATTCGTTTCACATGGATAAAACTTTCTATTACGCAGTTTTGAAAGTGTGCCATGGACGAATTAGCGAAGGGATGGTCTCCAGGACATTCAGGCGTACGGTGAAATGGGAGTTATCTTCAGGTACAAACTGGAGAAAAGCTGTCTCAGAAAGTGCTTTGCGATGTGTGCATTCCACTGAGGGAGTTATTCCTGTTTTCTCATAAGGCAGTGTTTGAACACTGTTGGTGTAAAACTGAAAAAGTGACATTTTGCAGCCCATTGAAGACTATGGTGAAAAGTGAAATATCCTGAAATAAAACCCAGAAAGAAGGATTCCAGGAAACTTGGCTCTGACGTGTGCATTCATTTCAGAGAGTTAAAGTTTGTACTACGTTGCCCCATTTGGAAACTCTGTCTTTGAAGAATCTGTGAAGGGATATGAAGTGGCACCCAGAGTCTTGTGGTGAGAAATGAAATGCCTTCTGATGAAAACTGGACAGAATCGTTCAGAGTAACTGCTTTGCAATGTGTGTATGCATTTCAAAGAATTAAATCATACTTTGGATTGAGCAGTTTGAACTCACTATTTCTGTGGAACCTGAGAAAGGACATTTCGGAATGCTCTTAACAATATGCTGAAAAGAAATACCCTGCGATAAAAGTGGAAGAAAACTTTCTGTGAAACTGCTCTTAGTTACGTGAAGTCCACTCGCACAGTTCAGCTTCGGTTTTCAGTGGACAGTATTCTAACACTGTTTTTGTTTACACTGTGAAGAGATATGCTAGAACCCTCTGAGGCTTTCGGTGTAAAAGGAAACATCTTCGGATACATAGTGGAGAGAAGTTTTCTGAGGAGCTGCTTTGTGACATGTGCATACCATTCACAGGGTTAGACTTCTTTTCTCCTAGAAGATTCGGGAATCCCATTTGGAGGAAAAGCTACAAGGGGACATTCAAAATATACAGACTGCTATGTTGGAAAAGGAAATATCGTCTGACAAATAGTGGAAAGAAGCTTTCTGTGAAACTGCGTTGTGGTAGATATATCTACTCACCTCACATAGATAAAACTTTTTCCTATTGGGCAGTTTTGAAACTGCGTAATGGACGGAAAAGTGAAGGGACATTAGAGAGCACATTCAGACCTATGGGGAAATAGGAGATACCTTCACTTAAAAACTGGAGAGAAGACCTCTGAGAATCTGATTTGTGATGTGTGCATTCCACATAGGGAATTATACCTCTTTTCTCCTGAGGCAGTTATTAAACACTGTTAGTGGAAAACTGAAAAAGGGATATTTTGCAGCGAATTGAAGACTTTGGCAAAATGTGAAATATCCTGAATTAAAACCAGCAAAGGAGAGTTTTAAGGAACTCATCTCTCACATGTGCATGCATTTCAGAGAGGTAAAGCTCACACTACGTTGTGAGTTTGGAAGCTCTGTCCTTGAGGAATTTGAGAAGGGATATTTAGTGGTTGCCCTGGGCTTGTGGTGAGAAAGGAAACGTATTCTCAAGAAAACTGCAGAGAAGCTTTCAGAACAACTGCTTTGTGATGTGTGCAATCATCTCTTAGAGTTAATTCATTCTTTGGATTGACCATTTTGATATCTCTGTTTCTTTGGAATGTGAGCAAGGACATTTGGGAACGCACTGAAGAAGTTGTGAAAAAGAAAAACCCTCCAATAAAAAAGAGAAGGAAACATTCTGTGATACTGCTCTAAGTCACGTGAATTCTGCTATCACAGTTAAGCTTCTCTTTTCGTTGAGCAGTATTCTGACACTCTTTTAGGTGAGTCAGCTAAGGGACACTCGGTAGCGCTTTGAGGATTACGGTGGAAACGAAAACATCTTCAGACAGATACTGGAGAGAAGATATCTGAGGAGATGTTTTGTGACGTGTGAGTTCCACTCATAGAGTTATATTTTTTTCTCATAGAGTATTACAGAACCCGGTTTTTAGAAAACGCTACAGGGGACATTCATGAGTATATGGATGGCTATAGTGAAAGAGGAAATATAATCAGGAAAAAATTGGAAAGATTCCTTCTGTGAAACTGCTATGTGATAGATATATCTATTCATCTCAACTACAGAAAATTTTCTTTATATTAAACAGTGTTGAAACTGCATCATGGACAGATTTGCGAAGGAACATTTCGAGGCACATTCAGCCATATGGTGCAAAAGGAGATATCATCAGACAAAAAGTGGAGAGAAGCTTTCTGAGAAACCACTTTGTGGTGTGTGCATTCCACTGAGGGAGTTATACCTCTTTCATCATAAGGCAGTGTTCGAAAGAGGTTCTTCGGAAAGTGCAAAAGTGATATTATCCAACGCATTGAAAACTATCACGAAAAGTGAAATGTCCTGAAATAAATCCAGAAAGAAGCATTTCAAGAAAATTCTCTCTAACTTGTGCATTCATTTCAGACAGTTAAAGCTTACACCACATTGCCCGGTTTGGAAGCTCTGTCTTTAAGTAATCTTGAGGTGTTATTAAGAGTCGCCTCTGGGCTTGTGGTGAGTAAGCAAACGACTTCCAATGAAAACAGGAGAGAAGCTTGCAGAGCAACGGCTTTGTGATGTGTGTATTCATCTCGTAGAGTTACATCATTCTTTGCATTTAGCAGTTTGAAATCACTGTTTCTGGGGATTCTGAGAAAGAACATTTGAGAATGCTCTTAAGAATATGCTGAAAAAGAAATATCCTTGGATAGAAACCAGAAGGAAACCTTCTGTGAAACCGCTCCAGGTCTTATCAACTACAGTCACACAGTTAAGCTTCCGTTTTCATTGAGCAGTATCATAAAACTGTTTTACGTGAGTCATCTAAGTGATAATCAGGAGCGATCTGAGGCTAACGGTGAAAATGGAAATATTATAGATAGATACTCGAGAGGAGATTGATGAAGAAATGCTTTGTGATGCATGCATTTCCCACAGAGATTTAAACTTTTCTTCTCATAAAGGTTTATGGAATCCCATTGGTAGAAATAGCTACCAGGTACATTCAAGAGTATATTTACTGCTGTGGTGGAAAAGGAAATATCCTCAGACAAAAACTGGAAAGAAACTTTCTGTGAAACTGCTTTGTGACTGATATGTCTAATAATCTCACATAGATGAAACTGTCTTTCCATTACGCAATTTTGAACTGCATCATGGACACATTCACGAAGGGACATTCAGGAGCACATACAGGCTCGTGGGGAAACAGGAGATATCTTCAGATTACAATTGGAGAGAAACTTTCTGAGAAACTGCTTTGTGATGTCTGCATTCCACTCGGGGAGTTATACCTCTTTTCTCACAAGGCAGTGTTTGAACACTGTACCTGTAAAAGTGAAAAAGAGGTATTTTGCAGCGTATTGAAGACTATGGCGAAAACTGAAATATCCGGAAATAACACCCAGAAAAAAGCATTCCAAGAAACTGCTCTCTGATGTGTACATTCCTTTCAGAGTGTTAAAGATGACACTAAGTCGAGCAGTTTGGAAACTGTCTCTGAGGAAATTGTGAATGGGTATTAAGTGACACCTCGAGGCTTATGGTGAGAAAGAAAACGTCTTCCGGTGAAAACAGGAGAGAAACTTTCGGAGCAACTACTTTGTGATGTGCATAATCATCTTGCAGGGTTAAATAATTGTTTGGATTGAGCAGTTTGATATCTCTGTTTCTGTGGAACCTGAGCAAGGACATATGGGAATGCTCTCAAGAATATGTAAAAAAGAAACACCCTCCAATAAAAAAGAGAAGGAAACACTCTGTGATACTGCTCTAGGTCACGTGAATTCCACTCGCACAGTTAAGCTTCTGTTTTCATTGAGCAGTATACTAACACTCTTTTAGGTGAGCCAGCTAAGGGATACTCAGAAGCGCTTTGAGGCTTATGGTGAAAACGAAAATATCTTCAGGCAGATACGGAAGAGAAGATATCATAGAAGTTGAGTGTATGGATGGCTATGGTGTAAAGGGAAACATACTCAGAAAAAAACTGGAAAGAAGCTTTCTGTGAAACTGCTATGTGATAGATATGCCTATTCATCTCACATAGAAAAAATTTTCTGTATATTGCGCAGTTTTGAAACTGCGTTATGGACAGATTTGCGAAGGGATATTTGGGAGCACATTCAGGCGTATAGTGTAAAAGGAGATATCATCAGATAAAAGCTTGAGAGAAGCTTTCTGAGAAACAGCTTTGTGGTGTGTGCATTCCACTGAGGGAGTTTTATCTCTTTCATCATAAAGCAGTGTTGGAACAAGGTTCTTCTGTAAGTGAAAAAGTGATACTTTGCAACGCATTGAAAACTATCGCGAAAAGTGAAATATCCTGAAATAAAACCCAGAAAGAAGAGTTACAAGAAAATGGTCTCTAACGTGTGCATTCATTTCAGAGAGTTAAAGCTTATACTACATTGCCCAGTTTGGAAGCTCTCTTTTGAGGAATCTTTGAGGTGTTATTAAGAAGCGCCCTGGGTTTGTGGTGAGTAAGGAAACGATTTCTGATGAAAACTGGAAAGAAACTTTCAGAGCAGCTGTTTGTGATGTGTGTATTCATCTCGTAGCATTACATCATTTTTTGGATTGAGCAGTTTTGAAATCAATGTTATTGTGGAAATTGATAAAGAACCTTTGGGAACGCTCCTAAGAATATGGTGAAAAAGGAATATCCTCCTATAAAAATCAGAAGGAAACATACTGTGAATCTCCTCCAGGTCATATCAAGTCCACTAGCAGAGTTAAGCTCAAGTGTTCATTGAGCAGTATACCTACACTGTTTTATGTCAGTCACCTAAGGGATAATTGGGAGCACTTTGAGGGTAGTGGTGAAAACGGAAATATCTTTGGATAGATACTCGAGAGGAGATTGATGAAGAAATGTTTTTGACGTATGCATTTTCCACACAGGGAAAAATTTCTCTTCTCATAGAGGTTTATGGATTCCTGTTGGGAGAAATAGCTCCCAGGGACATTCAGGAGTATATTTACTGCTATGATGGAAAGGGAAATATCCTCAGACAAAAACTGGAAAGAAACTTTCTGTGAAACTGCTTTGTGACTGATATGTCTATGCATTTCACATAGATGAAACTGTCTTTCTATTATGCAGTTTTGAAACTGTATCATGGACGGATTCCTGAAGGGACATTCGGGAGCACATACAGGCTGGTGGGCAAGTAGGAGATATGTTCAGATAACAACTGGAGAGAAAGTTTCTGAGAAACTGTTTTGTGATGTCTGAATTCCACTCAGGGAGTTATACCACTTTTCTCACAAGGCAGTATTTGAACACTGTTCCTGTCACAGTGAAAACAGATATTTTGCAGCGTATTGAAGACTATGGCGAAAATTGAAATGTTCGGAAATAAAACCCAGAAAAAAGTGTTCCAAGAAACTGCTCTCTGACGTGTACATTCATTTCAGAGTGTTAAAGCTTATGCTAAGTCGCCCAGCTTGGAAAATGTGTCTTTGAGGAAATTGTGAAGGGATATTAAGTGACACCCAGAGGCTTGTTATGAGAAACTCTCGGAGCTACTGCTTTGTGATGTGTGTATTCATCTCACAGAGTGAAATCATTCTTTGGATTGAGCAGTTTTAAATCGCTGTTGCTCTGGACATATGGGATCGCTCTTAAAAATATGCTGAAAAAGAACTATCATCCGATAAATGCCAGAAGGAAACGGTCTGTGAAACTTCTCTAGGTCGCTTCAATTCCACTCGCACAGTTAAGCTTCTGTTTTCATGGAGCAGTATTCTAACAATGTTTTAGTTTAATCAGCTAAGGCATACTCGGGAGCGATTGGAGGCTTCCGGTGAAAACGGAAATATATTTAGATAGATCCTGGAGGAAGATTTCCGAGGAGCGGCCTTGTGACGTGCGCATTCTACTCACAGAGATATACTTTTCTTCTCACAGAGGAATGGGAAACCCCTTTGGAGAAAAAGCGACCAGGGGACATTCGGTGTTATATGAAAGGCTATGGTGTAAAAGAAACTATCCTCAGACAAATACTGGAAAGAAGCTTTCTGTGAAACTGCTTTGTGATAGATATGTCTATTCATTTCACATGGATAAAACTTTCTTTCTATTACGTAGTTCCAAAGGGACGTTCAGCAGGACATTCAAGCATACGGTGAAATAGGAGTTATCTTCAGATACAAACTGGAGAGAAGCTGTCTCACAAAGTGCTCTGAGATGTGTGCATTCCACTCAGGGATTTATACCTCTTTTCTCATAAGGCAGTGTTTGAACACTGTTCCTGTAAAACTGAAAAAGTGACATTTTGCAGCCCATCCAAGACTATGGCGAAAAGTGAAATATCCTGAAATAAAACCCAGAAAGAAGGATTACAAGAAACTGCACTCTGGCGTGTGCTTTAATTTCAGAGAGTTAAAGTTTACAGTATGTTGCCCCGTATGGAAACTCTGTCTTGGAAGAATATGTGAAGAAATATTAAGTGTCGCCTGGAGTCTTGTGGTGAGAAGTGAAATGCCTTCCGATGAAAACTGGACAGAATATTTTGGAGTAACTGTTTTGTAATGTGTGTATGCATTTCAAAGAATTAAATCATTCTTTAGATTGAGCAGTTTGAACTCACTGTTTCTGTGGAACCCGAGAAAGGACATTTGGGAATGCTCTTAACAATATGCTGAAAAAGAAATACCCTCTGATAAAAAACAGAAGAAAACTTTCAGTGAAACTGCTCTTTGTCACGGGAAGTCCACTTGCACAGTTAAGCTTTGGTTTTCATTGGGCAGTATTCTAACACTTTTTGTTTACTCAGTGAAGTGATATGCTGTAACGCTCTGAGGCTTTCAGTGAAAAAGGAAACATCTTCAGATACTTAGTGGAGAGAAGATTTGCGAGGAGCTGCTTTGTGACATGTGCATTCAACTCAGAGGGTTATACTTGTTTTCTCCTAGAACACTGGGGAATCCCATTTGGAGAAAAAGCTACAAGGGGACATTTGAGAACATATAGACTGCTGTGGTGGAAAAGGAAATATCATCAGACTAAAACTGAAAAGAAGCTTCCTGTGAAAGTGCGTTGGGGTAGATATATCTATTCACCTGAGAGGAGACTGATGAAGAAATGCTTTGTGACGTATGAATTCCCAAACAGTTCAACTTTTCTTCTCATAGGTGTTTATGGAATCCCATTGGGAGAAATAGCTGCCGGGGACATTCAGGAGTTTATTTAATGTTATGGTGGGAAAGGAAATATTCTCACACAAAAACTGGAAAGAAACTGTCTGTGAAACTGCTTTGTGACAGATATGTCTATTCATCTCACATAGATGAAACTGTCTTTCTATTGTGCAGATTTAAAACTGCATCATGGACAGATTCGTGAAGGGACATTCAGGAGCACATACCGGCTGGTGGGGAAATAGGAGATATCTTCAGATAACAATTGGAGAGAAACTTTCTGAGAAACTGCTTTGTGATGTCTGCATTCCACTCAGGGAGTTATAACTCTTTTCTCAAAATTCAGTGTTTGAACACCGTTCCTGTAAAAGTGAAAAAGAGATATTTTGCAGTGTATTGAAGACTCTGGCGAAAACTGAAATATCTGGAAATGAAACTCAGAAAAAAGCGTTCCAAGCAACTGCTCTCTGACGTGTACATTCATTTCAGAGTGTTAAAGCTTACCCTCAGTCTCCCAGTTTGGAAAATCGGTTTCTCAGGAAATTGTGAAGGGATGTTAAGTGACACCTGGAGGATTGTGGTGAGAAAGGAAACGTCTTCTGTTGAAAATTGGAGAGAAACTCTCGGAGCAACTGGTTTTTGATGTGTGTATTCATCTCACAGAGTGAAATCGTTGTTTGGATTGAGCAATTTTAAATCGCTGTTGCTGTGGACATTTGGGAAGGCTCTTAATAATATGCTGAAAATGAAATATCATCCTATAAATGCCAGAGGGAAATTGTCAGTGAAACTTCTCTAGGTCCCTTAAAATCCACTCGCACAGTGAAGCTTCTGTTTTCATTCAGCAGTATTCTAACAATGTTGTAGGTTAATCAGCTGAGGGATACTCGGGACCGATTTGCGGCTTCCAGTGAAAATGGAAATATCTTTAGATAGATACTGGAGGAAGCTTTCCGAGGAGCAGCCTTGTGATGTGTGCATTCTACACACAGAGATATACTTTTCTTCTCATAGAGGAATGGGAAATCCCATTTGGAGAAAAAGCAACCAGAGGACATTTGGGAGTATATGAAAGGCTATGGTGAAAAAGGAACTATCCTCAGACAAAACTGGAAAGAAGCTTTCTGTGAAACTGCTATGTGATAGATATGTCTATTTATTTCACATCGAAAAAACTTTCTTTCTATTACGCAGTTTTGAAATTGCATCATGGATGGATTCGCGAAGGGATGTTCAGCAGGACATTCAGGTGTACGGTGAAAAGGGGTTATCTTCAGGTAAAAACTGGAGAGAAGCTGTCTGAGAAAGTGCTTTGAGATGTGTGCATTCCACTCAGAGATTTATACGTCTCTTCTCATAAGGCAGTGTTTGAACACTGCTCCTGTAAAACTGAAAAAGTGACATTTTGCAGCGCATTGAAGACTATGGCGAAAAGTGAAATATCCTGAAATAAAACCCAGAAAGAAGGATTCCAAGAAACTGTGCTCTGACGTGTGCATTCATTTCAGAGAGTTAAAGTTTACACTTTGTTTCCCCGTTTTGAAACTGTGTCTTTGAAGAATCTGTGAAAAAATATTAAATGGCATCTGGAGGCTTGTGGTGAGAAAGGAAATGCCTTCCGATGAAAACTGGACAGAATCTTTCAGAGTAACTGTTTTGTAATGTGTGTATGCATCTCATAGAATTAAAGCATTCGTTGTATTGAGCAGTATTGAACTCACTGTTTCTGTGGAACCTGAGCTGAGAAAGGACATTTGGGAAATCTCTTAAGTATATGTTGAAAAAGAAATAACCTCCGATAAAAAACAGAAGAAAACTTTCTGTGAAACTTCTCTTTGTCACGTGAAGTCCACTCACACAGTTCACTTCGTTTTCATTGAGCACTATTCTAACACTGTTTTTGTTTACTTTGTGAAGTAATATGGTGGAGCACTCTGAGGATTCCGACAAAAAAGCAAACATCTTCTGAAACGTAACGGAGAGAAGATTTCTGAGGAGCTCTTTTGTGACATGTGCATTCAACTCACGGGGTTATACTTTTCTTTCCCTAGAACATTGGGGAATCCCATTTGGAGATAAAGCTACAAGGGGCATTCGGGAATATAGGACTGCTTTGGTGAAAAAGGAAATATCATCAGACAAAAACTGGAAAGAACTTTCTGTGAAACTGCATTGTGGTAGATATGTCCATTCACCTCCCATTGATTAAAATTTTTTCTATTACACAGTTTTGTAACTATATAATGGATGGAAACGCAAAGGGACATTAGGGAGCGTATTCAGGCCTGTGGTGAAATAGGAGATATCTTCACATAAAAACTGGAGAGAAGCTTTCTGAGAAACTGCTTTGTGAGGTGTGCATTCCACTCTGGGAATTATACCTCTTTTCTCATAAGGCACTTTTTGAACACTCTTCTGGTGAAACTGAGAGAGGGATATTTTGCAGCGAATTGAAAACTTTGGTGAAATGTGAAATATCCTGAATTAAAACCAGGAAAGAAGCGTTCTAAGAAACTCCTCTGTGACGTATGCATTTACTTCAGAAAGTTAAAGCTTACACTACATTGTCCAGTTTGGAAGCTCTGTCTTTGAGGAATTTGTGAAGGGATATTAAGTGATTCCACTGGGCTTGCAGTGAGAAATGAAACGTCTTCCGATGAAAACTGCAGAGAAGTTTCCAGAGCAACTGCTTTGTGATGTGTGTAATCATCTCATAGAGTTAAATCATTCTTTGGAGTGAGCATTTTGATATATGTGTTTCTGTGGAACCTGAACAAGGACATTTGGGAACGCTCCCAAGATTATATGAAAAAAGAAACACCTTCCAATAAAAAAGAGAAGGAAACACTCTGTGATATTGCTCTAGATCACGTGAATTCAACTATCACAGTTAAGCTTCTGTTTTCATTGAGCAGTATTCTAATTCTGTTTTAGGTATGTTTGCTAAGGGATACTCCTGAGTGCTTTGAGGCTTACCATAAAAATGAAAATATCTTCAGACAGATATTGTAGAGAAGATATCTGAGGAGCTGCTTTGTGACGTTTGAATTCCACTCATAGAGTTATAGTTTTTTCTCATGGAGTATTGCGGAATCCCGTTTGGAGAAAACACTATAGTATGTGGACGGCTTTTGAGAGTATATGGATGGCTAGGGTGAACAAGGAAATATACTTAGAAAAAAACTGGAAAGAAGCTTTCTGTGAAACTGCTATGTGATAGATATGTCTATTTATCTCACATAGAGAAACTTTTCTGTATATTATGCAGTTTTGAAACTCTGTGATGGACTGATTCGCGAAGGGACATTTAGGAGCACATTCAGGCATGCACTGTAAAAGGAGATATCATCAGCCATAAACCGGAGAGAAGCTTTCTGAGAAACTGCTTTGTGGTGTGTACTATGCACTGAAGAAATTTTACCTCTTTCATTATAAGGCAGTGTTTGAACAAGGTTCTTCTGAAAGTGAAAAAATGATATTTTGCTATGCGCTGAAAACTATCACGAAAAGTGAAATATCCTGAAATAAAACCCAGAAAGAAGCATTCCAAGGCAATGGTCTCTAACGTGTGCATTCATTTCAGAGAGTTAAAGTTTACCCTACCTTGCCCAGTTTTGAAGCTCTGTCTTTGAGTAATATTTGAGGTGTTATAAAGAGGCACCCCTGGGTTTGTGGTGAGTTAGGAAATGACTTCTGATGAAAAGTGGAGAGACGGCTGGGTGCGGTGGCTCAAGCCTGTAATCCCAGCACTTGGGAGGCCAAGACGGTCGGATCACGAGGTCAGGAGATCGAGACCATCCTGGCTAACATGGTGAAACCCCGTCTCTACTATAAAATACAAAAAACTAGCTGGGTGAGGTGGCGGGCGCCTGTAGTCCCAGCTACTCAGGAGGCTGAGGCAGGAGAATGGCATAAACCCGGGAGGCGGAGCTTGCAGTGAGCTGAGATCTGGCCACTGCACTCCAGCCTGGGCGACAGAGCGAGACTCCGTCTCAAAAAAAAAAAAAAAAAAAAATGGAGAGAAGGTTTTGGAGCAGCTGCTTTGTGATGTGTGTATTCCTCTTGTAGCGTTACATCATTCTTTGGATAGAGAAGTTTGAAATCAATGTTTCTGTGGAACCTGAGAAAGAATATTTGGGAACACTCCTTAGAATATACTGAAAAAGAAGTATCCTCTGATAAAAACCAGAAGGAAACATTCTGTGAAACCGCTCCATGTCATATCAAGTCCACTCGCACAGTTAAGCTTCCGATTTCATTGAGGAGCATCCTAACACTGTTTTACGTAAGTCAGCTAAAGGATAATCGGAAGCGCTTGGAGGCTAATGGTGAAAACGAAAATATCTTCAGATAGATACTTGATAGGAGATTTATTAAGAAATGCTTTGTGACGTATGCATTTCCCACACAGATTTAAACGTTTCATCGCATAGGGTTTTATGGAATCCCATTGGCAGAAATAGCTACCAGAGACATTCAGGAGTATATTTACTGCTATGGTGGAAAAGAAAATATCCTCAGACAAAAACTGGAAAGAAACTTTCAGCAAAATTGTTTTGTGACAGACATATCTATTCATCTCACATAGATGAAACTTTCTTTCTATGATGCAGCTTTGAAACTGCATCATGGACGGATTCATGAGGGGACATTCGGGAGCACATACCGGCTGTTGTCAAAATAGGAGATAGCTTCAGATAACAATCAGAGAGAAACATTCTGAGAAACCACTTCATGATGTCTGCATTCCACTCAGGGAGTTTTGCTTCTTTTCTCACAAGGCAGTCACTGTTCCTGTAAAAGTGAAAAAGAGATATTTTGCAGCAAACTGAAGACACTGGCGAAAATTGAAAGATCCGGAAGTAAAACCGAGATAGCAGTAAATATACTCCTGAATGTCCCCGGTAGCTATTTCTTCCAACGGGATTCCATAAACCCCTATGAGAAGAGAAGTTTCACTCTGTGAGGGAAATGCATACGTCACATACATTTCTTCATCAATCTCCTCTTGAGTATCTATCTAAAGATATTTCCATTTTCACCACTAGCCTCAAAGCGTGCCCGATTATCCCTTAGCTGACTGACGTAAAACAGTGTAGGTATACTGTTCAATGAACACTTGAGCTTAACTGTGCGATTGGACTTGATACAACCTGGAGCGGATTCACAGAATATTTTCTTCTGATTTTTTTGGAAGATGTTCCTTTTTCACCATACTCTTAGGAGCATTCCCAAATGTTCTTTCTCAATTTCCACAGAAACATTGATTTCAAAACTGCTCAAACCAAAAAATGATGTAACGCTACAAGATGAATACCCACATCACAAACAGCTGCTCCGAAAGCTTTTCTCCAGTTTTCATTGGAAATTGTTTCTTTACTCACCACAAGCCCAGGGGCACCTCTTAATAACACCTCAAAGATTGCTCAAAAACAGAGCTTCCAAACTGGGCAATGTAGTGTAAGCTTTAACTCTGTGAAATGAATACACATGTTAGAGAGCATTTCCTTGGAACGCTTCTTTCTGGGTTTTATTTCAGCATATTTCACTTTTCACGATAGTTTTCAACGCATTGCGAAGTGTCACTTTTTCACTTTCAGAAGAACTTTCTCCAAACACTGCCTTATGATGAAAGAGGTATATCTCCCTCAGTGGAATGCACACACCACAAAGCAGTTTCTCAGAAAGCTTTTCTCAAGCTTTTATCTGACGATATCTCCTTTCACACCGTATGCCTGAATGTGCTCTGAAGTATCCCTTAGCAAATCTGTCCATGATGCAGTTTCAAAGCTGCATAATATACAGAAAATTTTTTCTATGTGAGCTGAATAGACATATCTATCACATAGCAGTTTCACAGAAAGCTTCTTTCCAGTATTTTTCTGAGTATATTTCCTTTTCACCATAGCCATCCATACACTCTCGAATGTCCCCTGCAGCATTTTCTCTGAACGGGATTCCGCAATACCCAATGAGAAGAAAAGTACAATCCTATGAGTAGAATTCACAGGTCACAAAGCAGCTCCTCAGATATTTTCTCTACAGTGTCTGTCTGAAGATAATTTCGTTTTCACCGTAAGCCTCACAGCGCTCCCGTGTATCCTTTCGCTGACTCACCTTAAAGAGTGTTAGAATACTGCTCAATGAAAACAGAAGCTTAACTGTGCGAGTGGAATTCCTGTAACCTGGAGCAGTATCAGAGAGTGTTTCCTTCTCTGTTTTATTGGAGGGTGTTTCTTTTTCACATTTTCTTGAGAGTGTTCCCAAATGTCCTTGCTCAGTTTCCACAGAAACAGAGATATCAAACTTCTCAATCCAAACAATGATTTAACCCTTTGAGATGATTATCCACATCACAAAGCAGTTACTCTGAAAACTTCTCTGCACTTTTCATTGGAATATGTTTCCTTTCTCACGAAAACCCCAGGGGAACCACTTAATATCACTTCAAAAATACCTGAAGACAGAGCTTTCAAACCAGGCAACGTAGTGTAAGCTTTAACTCTCTGAAATGAATACACACGTCAGAGATGAGTTTCTTAAAACGCTCCTTTCCTGGTTTTAATTCAGGATATTTCACATTTCGCCAAAGGCTTCAATTTGCTGCAAAATATCCCTTTTTCAGTTTTACAGGAACAGGGTTCAAAAGGTGCCTTATGAAGAAAGAGGTATAATTCCCTGAGGGGAATGCAAACATCACAAAGCAGTTTCTCAGAAAGCTTCTCTTCAGTATTTATGTGAAGATATCTCCTCTTTCCCCACAGGCCTGAATGTGCTCCCTAATGTCCCTTCACTTTTCCGTCCATTAGGTAGTTTCAAAACTGCGTAATAGAAAAAAGTTTTATCTATGGGAGATGAATAGACATATCTACCACATCACATTTTCACAGAAAGCTTCTTTCCAGTTTTTGTCTGATGATAATTTCTTTTTCACCATAGTAGTCCGTATATTCCCGAATGTCCTCTTGTAGCTCTTTCGTCAAACGGGATTCCCCAATCTTCTAGCAGGAGAAAAGGATAACCCTGTGAGTGGAATGCACATGTCACAAAAGAGCTCCTTGGAAATCTTCTCTCCGGTATGTATCTGAAGTTGTTTCCTTTTCACCGAAAGCCACAGAGCACTCCTGCATATCACTTCACAGAATAAACAAAAACAGTGTTAGAATATGCTCAATGAAAACTGAAGCTTAACTGTGCAAGTGGACTTCACGTGACAAAGAGCCATTTCACCCAAAATTTTCCTCTGTTTTTTTATCAGAGGGTATTTCCTTTTCAGCATATTCTCAAGAGCGTTCCCAAATGCCCTTTCTCAGGTTTCACAAAAAAAGTGAGTACAAACTACTCAATCTAAAGAAAGATTTAATTCTATAAGATGCATACACACATTAAAAAGCAGTTACTCTGAATGATTCTTTCCAGTTTTCATTGGAAGGCGTTTCCTTTCTCACCACAAGCCTCCAGGCACCACTTAATATCCCTTCAGTGATTCTTCAAAGAAAGAGTTTCCAAACGGGGCAACGTAGTATAAACATTAACTCTCTGAAATGAATGCACACATCAGAGCGCAGTTCCCTGGAATCCTTCTTTCTGGATTTTATTTCAGGATATTTCACTTTTCGCCATAGTCTTCAATGTGCTGCAAAATGTCACTTTTTCACTTTTACAGGAACAGTGTTCAAACACTGCCTTATGGAAATAGACGTATAAATCCCTGAGTGTAATGCCCACATATCAAAGCCCTTTCTCAGACAGCTTCTCTCCAGTTTTTACCTGAAGAAAACTCCCTTTTCACCATATGCCTGAATGAACTGCTCAACGTCCCTTCTCGAATCCATCCATGATGCAGTTTCAAAATTGCGTAATAGAAAGAAAGTTTTATACATGTGAAATGAAAAGACGTATCTATCACAAAGCAGTTTCACGGACAGCTTCTTTCCAGTATTTGTCTGAGGATAGGTCCTTTTTCACCATAGCCTTTCATATACTCCCGAATGTCCCCTGCTCGCTTTTTCTCCAAATGGGATTTCCCATTCCTCTATGAGAAGAAAAGTGTATCTCTGTGAGTAGAATGCACATGTCTCAAGGAAATCTTTCTCCAGTATCTATCTAAAGATATTTCCTTTTTCACCGGAAGCCTCAACTCGGTCCTGAGTATCCCTCAGCTGATTCACCTAAAACATTGTTAGAATACTGCTCAATGAAAACAGAAGCTTAACTCTGCGAGTGGAATTTAACTGACCTAGAGAAGTTTCACTGACAGTTTCCCTCTGGCGTTTATAGGATGGTATTTCTTTTTCAGCATATTATTAAGAGCTTTCCCAAATGTCCACAGCTACAGTGATTTAAAACTGCTCAATCCAAACAACGATTTCACTCTGTGAGATGAATACACACATCACAAAGCAGTTGCTCTGATAGTTTCTCTCCAGTTTTCATCCGAAAACTTTTCCTTTCTCACCACAATCCTCCGGGTGTCACTTAATATTCCTTCACTATTTCCTGAAAAACCGATTTGCCAAACTGGGCGACATAGGGTAAGATTTAACACTCAGAAATGAATGTACACGTCACAGAGCAGTTTCTTTTAATGCTTTTTTCTGGGTTTCATTTCCAGTTTTTGCCAGAGTCTTCAATACACTGCAAAATATCTCTTTTTCACTTTTACAGGAACGGTGTTCAAACACTGCCTTTTGAGAAAAGAGTTATAACTCCCTGAGTGGAATGCAGACATCACAAAGCAGTTTTCAGAAAGTTTCTCTCCAATTTTTATCTGAAGATATCTCCTATTTCCCCACCAGCCGGTATGTGTTCCCGAATGTTCCTTCGTGAATCCGTACATGATGCATTTTCAAAACTGCATAATAGAAAGACAGTTTCATGTATGTGAGATGAAAAAACATATCAGTCACAAAGCAGTTTCACAGAAATTTTCTTTCCAGTTTTTGTGTGAGAATATTTCCTGTCCCACCATAGCTGTAAATAAACTCCTGAATGTCCCCGGCAGCTATTTCTCCCAACGGGATTCCATAAACACCTATGAGAAGAAAACTTTAACTCTGTGTGGGAAATGAATACGTCACAAAGCATTTCTTCATCAATCTCCTTTCGAGTATCTATCTGAAGATATTTCCATGTTCACCGTTAGCCTCAAAGTGCTCCCGATTATCCCTTAGCTGACTCTCGTAAAACAGGGTTAGGATACTGCTCAATGAAAACGGAAGATTAACTGTGCGTGTGGACTTCATATGACCTGGAGCGGTTTCACAGAAGGATTCTTTCTGGTTTCTATCAGAGAATATTTCTTTTTCAGCATATTCTTAAGAGCATTCCCAAATGTTCTTTCTCAGGTTCCACAGAAACAGTGATTTACAACTGCTCAACCCAAAGAATGATGTAACTTTAAGAGATGAATGGACACATGACAAAGCAGTTGCTCCACAAGCTTCTCTCCAGTTTTCATCAGAAGTATTTTCCTTACTCACAACAAGCACAGGGGCGCCTCTTAATAACACCTCAAAGATCCCTCAAAGACAGATTTTCCAAACTGGGCAATGTAGGGTAAACTTTAATTCTCTGAAATGAATGCACACGTCATAGAGAGTTTTATTGGAATGCTTCTTTCTGGGTTTTATTTCACGATACTTAACGTTTCGTGATAGATTTCAATGAGCTGCAAAGTATGACTTTTTCACTTTCAGAAGAACCTTGTTCAAACACTGCCTTATGATGAAAGCGGTACAACTCCCTCAGTGGAATGCACACACCACAAAGTGGTTTCTCAGAAAGCTTCTCTCCAGTTTTTGTCTGACGATAACTCCTTTTACAACATACACCTGAATGTGCTCCCAAATGTCCCTTCGTGAATCTCTTCATGACGCAGTTTGAAAACTGCGTAATATAGAGAAAATTTTCTCTATGTGAGATGAATAGACATACCTATCACATAGCAGTTTCACAGAAAACTTCTTTCCAGTATTTTCCTGAGTATATTTCCTTTTTCACCATAGCTGTCCACGTACTCTCGAATGTCTCGTTAGTGTATTCTCCAAACGGGATTCCGCAATACTCTATGAGAACAAAACTATAACTCTATGAGTGGAATTCACACGTCACAAAGCAGCTCCTCAGATATCTTCTCTACAGTATCTCTCTGAAGATATTTTCATTTTCAACGTAAGCCTCAAAGTGCTCCCGAGTATTCTTTAGCTGACTCACCTATACAGTGTAAGAATACTGCTTCAATGAAAACAGAATCTTAACTGTGCGAGTGGAATTCACGTGATTTAGAGCAGTATCACAGAGTGTTTCCTTCTTTTTTTATTGGTGGATGTTTCTTTTTCACATATTCTTGAGAGCATTCCCAAATGTCCTTGCTCAGGTTACACAGAAGCAGAGATATAAAAATGCTCAATCCAAAGAATGATTTAACTCTATGAGATGATTACACACATCACAAAGCAGTTTCTCTGAAAACTTCTCTGCAGTTCTCATCGGAAGATGTTTCCTTTCTCACCTCAAGCCCAGGGGAACCACTTAATATCCCTTTGCAAATTCCTCAAAGACAGAGCTTCCAAACTGGGCAATGTAGTGTAAGCTTTATCACTCTGAAATGAATGCTCACGTCAGAGTGGAGATTCTTAGAACGCCCCTTTCCTGGTTTTATTTCAGGATATTTCACATTTCGCCAAAGTCTTCAATTCGCTGCAAAATATCCCTTTTTCTGTTTTACAGAAACATTGTTCAAAAAGTGCCTAATGAGTAAAGAGGTATAAGTCCCTGAGTGGAATGCACACATCACAAAGAAGTTTCTCAGAAAGCTACTCTGCAGTTTTTATGTGAAGTTATCTCCTAATTCCCCACAGGCCTGAATGCCTCCCTAACGTACCTTCACGTTTCCATCCATTCTGCAGTTTGAAAACTCCGTAATAAAAAAGTTTTATCTATGGGAGGTGAAAAGACATATTTACCACAACACAGTTTCACAGAAAGCGTCTTTCCAGTTATTGTCTGAGGATAGTTCCTTTTTCACCATTGCCTATCATATACTCACCAATGTCCCCTGATCACTTTTTCTCCAAATGGCATTTCCCATTCCTCTATGAGGAGAAAAGTATATCTCTGAGATATACTTTTTCACTGCTATGGTGAAAAAGGAAACGTCCTCAGACATAAACTGGAAACTGCTTTCTGACGTATACATTCATTTCAGAGTGTTAAAGCTGACACTAAGTCACCCAGTTTGGAAACTCTGATTTTGAGGAAAGTGTGAAGGGATATTAAGTGACACCCCGAGGCTTGTGGTGAGAAAAGAAACGTCTTCCGATGAAAACTGGAGAGAAATTTTCAGAGCTACTGTTTTGTGATTTGTGTATTCATCTCATAGAGATAAATCGTTCTTTGGATTGAGCAGTTTTTAATCGCTCTTTCTGTGATACCTGACAAAGGACATTTGTGAACACTCTTAATAATATGCTGAAAAAAAAAACCATCGGATAAACGCCAGAAGGAAACTGTCTGTGAAACTTCTCTAAATCACTTGAATTCCACTCACACAGTTAAGCTTCTGTTTTCATTGAGCAGTATTCTAACAATGTTTTAGGGTAATCAGCTAAGGGATACTCGGGAGTGATTTGAGGCTTCCGGTGAAAACGGAAATATCTTTAGATAGATACTGGAGGAAGATTTCCGAGGAGCAGCTTTGTGACGTGTGCAATCTACTCACAGAGATATACCTTCCTTCTCACAGAGGAATGGGAAATCCCGTTTGGAGAAAAAGTGACCAGGGGACATTCCAGATTATAAGAAAGGCTATGGTGAAAAAGGAACTCTCCTCAGACAAAAACTGGAAAGAAGCTATCTGTGAAACTGCTTGTGATAGATATGTCTATTCATTTCACATGGATAAAACTTTCTTACTATTACACAGTTTTGAAAGTCTGCCATGGACGAATTCGTGAAGGGACGTACCACAGGACAGGCAGGCCTACGGTGAAAGGGAGTTATCTTCAGATAAAAACTGGAGAGAAGCTGTCTGAGAAAGTGCTTTGAGATGTGTGCATTCCACTCAGGGATTAATACCTCTTTTCTCATAGGGCAGTGTTTCAACACTGTTCCTGTAAAACTGAAACTGTGATATTTTGCACGCATTGAAGACTATGGCGAAAAGTGAAATATACTGAAATAAAACCCAGAAAGAAGTATTCCACGAAACTGCGCTCTGATGTGCGCATTCATTTCAGTGAGTTAAAGTTTACAGTACGTTGTCCCGTTTGGTAGCTCTGTCTTTGAGGAATCTTTGAAGGGATATTAAGTGGTTCCCCTTGGCTTGTGGTGAGAAAGGAAATGTCTTCTGATGAAAACTGCAGAGAAGCTTTCAGATCAACTACTTTGTGATGTTTGCAATTATCTCTTAGAGTTAAATCATTATTTGGAATGAGCAGTGTGATATCTCTGTTTCTTTGGAACCTGAGCAAGGACATTTAGGAATGCTCTTAAGAATATGTGACAAAGAAATAGACTCCAAAAAAAAAAAAAAAAAAAAGAGAAGGAAAAACTCTGTGATACTGCTATAGGTCACGTGAATTCCACTCGCACAGTTAAGCTTCTGTTTTCACTGAGCAGTATTCTAACACTCTTTTAGGTGAGTCAGCTAAGGGATAGTCGGGAGTTCTGTGAGGCTTACAGTGAAAACGAAAATGTATTCAGACCAATACTGGAGAGAAGATATCTGAGGAGCTGCTTGGTACCGCGTGAATTCCATTCATAGAGTTATAGTTTTATTCTCATAGAGTATTGTGCAATCCCATTTGGAGAAAATGATACAAGGGGACATTTCAGACTATAAGGACGCCTATGGTGAAAAAGGAAATATACTCTGAAAAAAACTGGAAAGAAGGTTTCTGTGAAACTGCTATGTGATAGATATGTCTATTCATTCACCATAGAGAAAATGTCCTTTATATTACGCAGTTTTGAAACTGCGTCATGGACAGATTCGTGAAGGGACATTTCGGAGCACATTCAAGCATATAGTGTAAAAGGAGATATCATCAGACAAAAACTGGGGAGAAGCTTTCTGAGAAACTGCTTTGTGGTGTGTGCATTCCAGTGAGGGAGTTATACCTCTTTCATCATGAGGCAGTGTTCGAAAGAGGTTCTTCAGAAAGTGCAAAACTGATATTTTCCAATGCGTTGAAAATTATTGTGAAAAGTGAAATATCCTGAAATAAAACCCAGAAAGAAGCATTCCAAGACAATGCTTTCTAACGTGTGCATTGATTTCAGAATGTCAAAGCTTACACTACAGTGCCCAGTTTGGAAGCTCTGTCTTTGAGGAATCTTTGAGGTGTTATTAAGTGGCGCCCCTGGGCTTGTGGTTAGTAAGGAAATGACTTACGATTAAAATTGGAGAGAAGGTTTTGGAACAGCTGCTTTGTGATGTGTGTATTCATCTCACAGCGTTACATCATTCTTTGGATTGAGCAGTTTGTAATCAATGTTTCTGTGGAACCTGAGAAAAAACACTTGGGAACACTCTTAAGAATATGCAGAAAAAGAAATACCCTCCGATAAAAACAAGAAGGCAACATTCTGCAAAACTGCTCCACATAATATCAAGTCAACTCACACAGTTAAGCTTCCATTTTCAGTGAGCAGTATCCTAACACTGTTTTACATGAGTCAGCTAAGGGATAATCAGGAGCACTTTGAGGCTAATGGTGAAAACGGAAATATCTTCAGATGTATACTCCAGGGGAGATTGATGTAGAAATGCTTTGTGACGTATGCATTTCAGAAACAGAGTTGCACTTTTCTTCTCATAGGGGTTTATGGAATCCCATTGAGAGAATTAGCTACTGGGGACATTCTGGAGTATATTTACTGCTATGGTGAAAAAGGAAATATCCTCAGACAAAAATTGGAAAGAAACTTTCTGTGAAACAGCTTTGTGACAGATATGTCTATTCATCTGACATAGATGAAACTGTCTTTCTATTACGCAGTTTTGAAACTTCATTATGGATGGATTCATTAAGGGACATTCGAGAGCACATACAGCCTGGTGTGGAAATAGGAGTTATCTTCAGGAAACAATTGGAGAGAAACTTTCTGGGAAACTGCTTTGTGATGTCTGCATTCCACTCAGACAGTTATATCTCTTTTCTCGCAAGACAGTGTTTGAACATTGTTCCTGTAAAAGTGAAAAAGAGATATTTTACAAAGTATTGAACGCTATGGCGAAAATTGAAATATCCAGACATAAAACCCAGAAAAAAGCGTTCCAAGAAACTGCTCTCTGATGTGTACATTCATTTCAGAGTGTTAAAGCTGACACTAAGTCACCCAGTTTGGAAATTCTGTCTTTGTAGAAATTGTGAAGTGATATTAAGTGACACCCTGAGGCTTGTGGTGAGAAAGGAAACGTCTTACAATGAAAAATGGAGAGAAACTTTCGGAGCAACTGCTTTGTGATGTGTGTATTCATTTCCTAGAGTTAAATCGTTATTTGGATTGATGAGTTTTATATCGCTGTTTCTGTTATACCTTAGAAAGGACCTTTGGGAACACTCTTAATAGTGTGCTGTAAAAGAAACACCACCCAATAAACGCCAGAAGGAATCTGCCTGTGAAACTTCTCTAGGTCGCTTGAATTCCACTCGCACACTTAAGCTTCTGTTTTCATTGAGCAGTACTGCAACAATGTTTTAGGTGAATAAGCTAAGGGATAGTGGGGAGTGATTTGAGGCTTCCGGTGGAAATGGAAATATCTTTATATAGATACTGGAGGAACATTTCCGAGGAGCGGCCTTGTGACGTGTGCATTCCACTCACAGAGATATACTTTTCTTCTCATAGAGGAATGGGAAATCCCGCTTGGAGAAAAAGCCATCAGGGGACATTCATGAGTTTATGAAAAGCTATGGTGAAAAAGGAACTATCCTCAGACAAATAATGGAAGGAAGCTTTCTGTGAAACTGCCTTGTGATAGATATGTCTGTTCATTTCACATGGATAAAACTATCTTTCTATTACGCAGTTTTAAACTGTATCATGGACGCATTCGCGAAGGCATGGTTGGCAGGACATTCAGGCGTACGGAGAAAAGGGAGTCATCTTCAGGTAAAAACTGGAAAGAAGCTGTCTCAGAAAGTGCTTTGAGATGTGTGCATTCCACTCGGATTTTTACCTCTTTCCTCATAAGGCAGTGTTTGAACACTGTTCCTGTAAAAGTGAAAAGGTGACATTTTGCAGTGCATTGTATACTATGGCGAAAAGTCAAATATCCTGAAATTAAACCCAGAAAGAAGGATTCTAGGGAACTGCGCTCTGACGTGTGCATTCATTTCAGACAGTTAAACTTTACACTACGTTGCCCGGTTTGGAAACTCTGTCTTTGAGGAATCTGTGAAGGGATATTAAGTGGCGTCCGGAGGCTTGTGGTGAGAAAGGAAATGCCTTCCATTGAAAACTGGACAGAATCTTTTGGAGTAACTGCTTTGTAATGTGTGTACGCATCTCAACAAATTAAATCATTCTTTCAATTGAGCAGTTTGAAGTCACTGATTCTGTTTAACCTGAGAAAGGACATTTGGGAACGCTCTTAAGAATGTGTTAAAAAAAATACCTTCCAATAAAAAACAGAAGAAAACTTTCTATGAAACTGCTCTTTGTCACGTGAAGTTCACTTAAGATTCGGTTTTCATTGAGCAGTATTCTAAAACTGTTTTTCTTTAGTCTGTGAAGTGATATGCTGGAACGCTCTGAGGCTTTCAGTGAAAAAGCATACATCTTCAGACGCATAACGGAGAGAAGTTTTCCGACGAGCTGCTTTGTGACTTGTGCATTCCACTCACAGGGTTATCCTTTTTTCTCCTAGAAGATTGGAAAATCCCTTTTGGAGAAAAAGCTACAATGGTACATCCGGGAATACAAGGACGGCTCTGGTGAAAAAGGAAACATCATCAGACAAAAAGTGGAAAGAAGATTTCTGTGAAACTGCGTGGTGGTCGATATGTCTATTCACCTCACATAGATGAAACCTTCTTCTATTACACCGTTTTGAAACCACGAAATGGATGGAAATGCGAAGGGACATTAGGGATTATATTCAGTCCTGTGTGGAAATAGGAGATATCTACACATAAAAACTGGAGAGAAGCTTTCTGAGAAACTGCTTGTTGATGTGTGCATTCCACTCAGCGAATTATACCTCTTTTAGCATAAGGCAATTTTTCAACACAGTTGCTGTAAAACTGAAAAAGGGATTTTTGCAGTTAATTGAAGACTTTGGTGAAATGGGAAATATCCAGAATTAAAAAAGGAAAGAAGCGATCTAAGAAATTCACTTGTGACGTGTGCATTCATTTCAGAGGGTTGAAGCTTACACTATGTCCCCAGCTTGGAAGCTCTGTCTTTGAGGAATTTGTGAAGGGATAATAAGTTGTGTCTTTGTACTTGTGGTGAGAAAGAAACCTCTTCCAATGAAAACTGCAGAGAATCTTTCAGACCAACTGCTTGGTGATGTGTGTCATCATCTCATAGACTTCAATCATTGTTGGGATTGAGCAGTTTGATATCTCTCTTTCTGTGGAACCTGAGCAGAAACATTTGAGAGTGCTCTCAAAATTTTGTGAAAAAGAAATACCCTCCAATAAAATAGAGAAGAGAACATTCTGTGATACTGTGTTAGGTCACGTGAATTCCACTTGCACCGTGAAGCTTCTGCTTTCATTTAGCAGTATTCTAACACTCTTTTAGGTGTGTCAGCTACTTGGGAGCGCTTTGAGGATTATGGTGAAAACGAAAATATCTACAGACAGATACTGGAGATAAGATATCTGAGGAGCTGCTTGGTGACGTGTGAATTCCACTCATAGAGTTATAGTTTTCTTCTCATATAGTATTGCGGAATCCTGTTTGGATAAAATGCTACCAGGGAACATTCGAGAGTATATGGATGGCTATGGTGAAAAAGGAAATATACTGAGAAAAAAACTGGAAAGAAGCTTTCTGTGAAACTGCTATGTGATTGATATGTCTATTCATCTCACATAGAGAAAATTTTCTTTATATTACACAGGTTTTAAACTGCGTCATGGATGGATTCGCGAAGGTAGGTTCGGAAGGACATTAAGGCGTACGGTGAAAAGGGAGTTATCTTCAGATAAAAACTGGAGAGAAGCTATATGTAAAAGTGCTTGAGATGTAGGCATTCCACTCAGTGATTTATACCTCTTCTCTCATGAGGCGGTGTTTGAACACTGTCCCTGCAAAACTGAAAATGTGACATTGTACAGTGCATTGAAGGCTATGGCGAAAAGTGGAATATCCTGAAATAAAACCAAGAAAGAAGGATGCCAAGAAACTGCACTTTGACGTGTGCATTCATTTCAGTGTGTAAAAGTTTAAACTTCGTTGCCCCGTTTGGAACCTCTGTCTTTGAAGAATCTGTGAAGGGATATTAAGTGCTGCCTGGAGGCTTGCAGTGAGAATGGAAACACCTTCCGATGAAAACTGGACAGAATCTTTCAGAGTAATTTCTTTGTAATGTGTGTACGCATCTCATAGAAATAAATCATTCTTTGTATTGAGCAGTTTGAACTCACTGTTTCTGTGGAAACTGAGAAAGGACATTTTGGAAGGTTCTTAAGAATATGCTGAAAAAGAAATACCCTCTGATAAAAAACAGAAGAAAACTTTCTGTGAAAGTGCTCTTTGTCATGTGAAGTCCACTCGCACAGTTAAGCTTCGGTTTTCATTCAGCAGCGTTCTAACACTGTTTTTGTTTAGTCTGTGTAGTGATATGGTGGAACGCTGTGAGGCTTTGGTAAAAATTAATCATCTTGAGATACATACTGGAGAGAAGATTTCCGAGGAGCTGCTTTGTGACATGTGCATTCCACTCACAGGATTATACTTCTTTTCTCCAAGAAGATTGGGGAATCCCGCTTGGAGAAAAAGCTACAAGGGGACATTTGAGAATATATGGACTGCTATGGTGAAAAAGGAAATAACAGACAAAAAGTGAAAGAAGAATTCTGTGAAACTGCGTTGTGGTAGACATGTCTACTCACCACCCATAGAAAAACCTTTTTTCTATTATGCAGTGTTGAAACTGCATAATGGACTGAAATGTGAAGGGACATTAGGGAGCACATTCTGGCCTGTGGGGAAATAGGGGATATCTTCACATAAAAACTGGAGAGAAGCTTTTTGAGAAACTGCTTTGTGATGTGTGCATTCCACTCAGGGAATTATACCTCTTTTCTCATAAGGCACTTTTTGAACACTGTTCCTGTAAAACTCAGAAAGGAATAGTTTGCAGTGAATTGAAGACTTTGCCGAAATGTGAAATATCCTGAATTAAAACCAGAAAAGAAGCGTTCTATGAAACTCCTTCTCTGACGTGTGTATTCATTTCACAGAGTTAAAGCTGACACTACTTTCCCCAGATCGGAAGCTCTATCTTCGAGGAATTTGTGAAGGGATATTAAGTGGTTCCTCTGGGCTTGTGGTGAGAAAGGAAACGTCCTCAGGTGAAAACTGCAGAGAAGATTTCAGAGCAACGGCTTTGTGATGTGTGCAATCATCTCACAGAGTTAAATCATTCCTTGGATTGAACAGTTTGATATCTCTGTTTCTGTGGAACCTGAGCCAGAACATTTGGAACCCTCTCAATAATATGTGAAAAAGAAATACTCTCCAATAAAAAAGAGAAGTGATACTGCTCTAGGTCACGTGAATTCCACTCGCACAGGTAAGCTTTTGTTTTCATAGAGCAGAATTCTAACACTCTTTTATGTGAGTCAGCTAAGGGATACTCAGGAGTGCTTTGAGGCTTACGGTGAATACGGAAATATCTTCAGACAGAGAGTGGAGAGAAGATATCTGAGAAGATGCTTGGTAACGTGTGAATTCCACTCATGGAGTTATAGTTTTCTTCTCATAGAGTATTGCAGAATCCCCGTTCAAGGAAACGCCACCTGGGAACATTCGAGAGTACACCGATGGCTATGGTGAAAAAGCAAATATACTCAAAAAAAAAAAAAACTGGAAAGAAGCTTTCTATGAAACTCCTATGTGATGGATTCGTCTATTCCTTTCACAGAGAAAATTTTCTTTATATTACCCAGTTTGAAACTTCTTCATAGAATGATTCACGAAGGGACACTGGGGACATATGTTTTTTCTCTCAAGACAGTGTTTGAACACTATTTCTGTAAAAGTGAAAAAGGTATTTTGCAGTGTATTGAAGACTATGTTGAAAATTGAAATATCCGGATATAAAACCCGGAAAAAAGCGTTCCAAGAAAACTCTTTGATGTGTACATTGATTTCAGAGTGTTGACGCTAATACTAAGTAGCCTAATTTTGTAACTCTGTCTTTGAGGAAATTGTGAAGGGATATTAGTGACACACAGAGGCTTGTGGTGAGTGAGGAAATGCCTTCCGATGAAAACTGTACAGACTCTTTCGGAGTACCTGCTTTGAATTGTGTGCACGCATCTCACAGAATTAAATCAATTTTTAGATTGAGCAGTTTGAACTCCCTGTTTCTGAAGAACCTGAGAAAGAACATTTGGGAACACTTTTAAGAATATGCTGAAAAAGAAACACCCTCCCATAAAAAACGGAAGAAAAGTTTCTCCGAAACAGCTCTTTGTCATGTATAGTCCACTCGCACAGTTAAGCTTTGGTTTTCATTGAGCAGTATTCTAACATTCTTTAAGATGAGTCAGCAAAGGGATACTCGGGAGCACTCAGAGGCTTTCGGTGAAAAAGGAACCATCTTCAGATACATACCGGGGAGAAGATTTCCAAGGAGCTGCTTTGAGACATGTGCATTCCCCTCACAGGGTTATACTTCTTTTCGCCTGGAAGATTGTGGAATCCTGTTTGGAGAAAAAGCTACAAAGGGGACATTCGAGAGTACATGGATGGCTATGGTGAAAAAAGAATATACTCAGAAAAAAAGTGGAAAGAAGTTTTCTGTGAAACTGCTATGTGATAGATATGTCTATTCATCTCACATAGAGAAAATTTTCTTTGTATTACGAAGTTTTGAAACTGCATATTGGACGGAAACGCAAAGGGATATTAGAGAGCACATTCAGGTGTACGGTGTAAAAGGAAATATTGTCAGACAAATACTGGAGAGAAGTTTCCTGAGAAAATGATTTGTGGTGTGTGCATTCCACTGAGGGTGTTATACCTGTCTCATCATAAGGCAGTGTTTGAACAGGTTCTTCTGAAAGTGAAAAGGTGATATTTTTGCAACATGTTTAAAACTGTCGCAAAAAGTGAATTATTCCGAAATAAAACCCAGAAAAAAGTGTTCAAAGAAAATGCTGAGGCACTGTTTGAACAAGGTTCTTCTGAAAGTGAAAAAGTGATATTTTCCAGCGTGTTGAAAACTATTGAGAAAACTGAAATATCCTGAAATAAAACCCAGAAAGAAGCATTCCAATAAAATGTTCTCTAACATGTGCATTCATTTCAGAGAGTTAAAGCTTACACTACATTGCCCAGTTTGGAAGCTCTGTTTTTGAGGAATCTTTGAGGTGTTATTAAGACGCGCCCTGGGCTTGTGGTGAGTAAGGAAACAACTTCCGATGAAAACTGGAGAGAAGCTTTCGGAGCAGCTGCTTTGTGATGTGTGTATTCATCTCCTAGAGTTACATCATCCTTTGGATTGAGCAATTTGGAATCACTGTTTCTGTGGAACCAGAGAAAGAATATTTGGAATGCTCTTTAGAATATGCTGAGAAATAAATATCCCTTGATAAAAACCAGAAGGAAACATTCTGTGAAACCACTCCAGGTCATATCCAATCCATTCGCACACATAAGCTTCTGTTTTCATTGAGCAGTATCCTAACGCTGTTTTACGTGAGTCAGCTAAGGGGTAATCAGAAGCGCTTTTAGGCTAACGGTGAAAACGAAAATATCTTCAGATAGATACTCGAGAGGAGATTGATGAAGAAATTCTTTGTGATGCATGCATTTCCCAAACAGAGTTAAACTTTTCTTCTCAGAGGGGTTTATGGAATTCCGTTGGGAGAAATAGCTACTGGGGACATTCAGGAGTATATTTACTGCTATGGTGGAAAAGGAAATATCCTCAGACAAAAACTGGAAGGAAACTTTCTGTGAAACTGCTTTGTGACAGATATGTCTATTCATCTCACATTGATGAAACTGTCTTTCTATTACACAGTTTTGAAACTGCGTCATTGACAGATTTGCCAAAGGACATTCAGGAGCACACACAGGCTTGAGGCTAGATAGGAGATGTCTTCAGATAAAAATTGGAGAGAAAGTTTCTGAGAATCTGCTGTGTGATGTCTCCATTCCACTCAGGGAGTTATACCTCTTTTCTCACAAGTCAGTGTTTGAACACTGTTCTTGTAAACATGAAAAAAAGACATTTTGCAGCGTATTGAAGACTATAGCGAAAATTGAAGTATCGGGGAAAAAAAGGAGAAAAAATCATACCAAGATACTGCTGTCTGACGTGTACATTCATTTCAGAATGTTAAAGCTGACACTAAGTCGCCCTCTTTGGAAACTATGTCTTTGAGGAAATTGTGAAACGATATTAAGTGACACCCAGAGGCCCGTGGTGAGAAAGGAAACGTCTTCTGGTGATAACTAGAGAGAAACTTTCAGGCAACTGCTTTGTGAAACATGTATTAATCTCATAGAGTAAATCGTTCTTTGGATTGAGCAGTTTTAAATCACTGGTTCAGTGATACCTGGGAAAGGACATTTGGGAATTCTCTTAATAATATGCTGAAAAAGAAATACCAACCGATAAATGCCAGAAGGAAACTGTGAAACTTTTCTAGGTCGCTTGAATTCCACTCGCACAGTTAAGCTTCTGTTTCCATTGAGCAGTATTTTAGCAATGTTTTAGGTTAATCAGTTAAGGGATACTTGGGAGCTATTTGAGGTTTCCGGTGAAAACGGAAATATCTTTAGAAAGATATTGGAGGAAGATTTCCGAGGAGCTGCCTTGTGAAATGTGCATTCTACTCACAGAGATATACTCTTCTTTTCAAACAAGAATGTTAAATCGTGTTTGGAAGAAAAACGACCAGGGGACATTCAGGAGTATATGAAAGTCTATGGTGAAAAAGGAACTATCCTCAGACAAAAAGTGTAAAGAATCTTTCTGTAAAACTGCTTTGTGATAGATATGTCTATTCATTTCACAAGGATAAACCTTTCTTTCTATTACGCAGTTTTGAAAGTCTGCCATGGACGGATTGGTGAAGGGACGTAAGGCAGGACATTCAGGCGTACGGTGAAAAGGGGATTATTTTCAGAAAAAAAGTGGAGAGAAGCTGTCTGAGAAAGTGCTTTGAGATGTGTGCATTCCACTCAGGGATTTATACCTCTTTTCTCATAAGGCAGTGTTTCAACACTGTTCCTCTAAAACGGAAAAAGTGACATTTTGGAGCATTGAAGACTAGGGTGAAAAGTGAAATACCCTGAAATAAAACCCAGAAAGAAGAATTCCAAGAAATTGCTCTCTGACGTGTGCACTCATTTCAGAGATTAAAGTTCACACTACGTTGCCGCATTTGGAAACTCTGCCTTTGAAGAATATGTGAAAGGATATTAAGTGGTTACCCTGGGCTTGAGGTGAGAAAGGAAACGTCTTCCAATGAAAACCACAGAGAAGTTTTTAGAGCAACTGCTTTGTGGTGTGTGTAATCTTCTCATAGAGTTAAATCACTCTTTTCATTTTACAGTTTGATGTCTCTGTTTCTGTGGAACCTGAGCAAGGACATTTGGAACGCTCTCAAGAATATGTGAAACAGAAATACCCTCCAATAAAAAAGAGAAGTGATACTGCTCTAGGTCACGTGAATTCCACTTGCACAGTTAAGCTTTTGTTTTCATAGAGCAGTATTCTAACACTCTTTTAGGTGGGTCAGCTAAGGGATACTCGGTAGCACTTTGATGCTTATGGTGAAAACGAAAATATCTTCAGACAAAAAAATGCAGAGTAGATATCTGAGGAGATGCTTTGTGACGTGTGAATACCACTCATAGAGTTATAGTTTTCTTCTCATAGAGTATTGTGGTATCCCCATTGGAGGAAATGCTACCAGGGAACATTTGAGAGTACACCGATGGCTATGGTGAAAAAGGAAATATCCTCAGAAAAATACTGGAAAGAAGCTTTCTGTGATACTCCTATGTGATAGATATGTCTATTCATCTCACATAGAGAAAATTTTCTTTATATTACGCAGTTTTGACACTGCATCTTGGACAGATTCATGAAGGGACAGTGAGGATATACCTCTTTTCTCAAAAGGCAGTGTTTGAACACTATTTCTGTAAAACTGAAAAATAGATATTTTGCAGTGTATTGAAGACTATGTCGAAAATTGAAATATCCCGAGATAAATCTCAGCAAAAAGTGTTACAAGAAACCGCTCTCTGACGTGTACATTCATTTCAGATTGTTAAAGCTTACACTAAGTAGCCCAGTTTGGAAACTCTGTCTTTGAGGAAATTGTGAAGGGATATTAGTGACACACAGAGGCTTGTGGTAAGAAAGGAAACACCTTCCGATGAACACTGGACAGTATCTTTCAGAGTAACTTCTTTGTAATGTGTGCACCCATCTCATAGAATTAAATCAAATTTTGGATTGAGCAATTTAAACTCACTGTTTCTGAGGAACCTGAGAAAGGACATTTGGGAAAACTCTTAAGAATATGCTGAAAAAGAAACACCCTCCGATAAAAAACAAAAGAAAACTTTCTGTGAAACTGCTCTTTGTCACCTGAAGTCCACTCGCACAGTTAAGCCTCGGCTTACATTGAGCAGTATTCTAACATTCTTTTAGGTGAGTCAGCTAAGGGATACTCTGGAGCACTCTGAGGCTTTCAGCAAAAAAGGAAACATCTTCAGATTCATACCAGAGAGAACATTTCCGTGTAGCTGCTTTGGGACATGTGAATTCCCCTCACAGGGTTATACTTCTTTTCTCCTGGAAGATTGGGGAATCCCGTTTGGAGAAAAAGCTACAAGAGGACATTCGAGAGTACATTGATGGCTATGTTGAAAAAAATATATACTCAGAAAAAAACTGAAAAGAAGTTTTCTGTGAAACTGCTATGTGATAGACATGTCTATTCGTTTCACATAGAGAAAATTTTCTTTATATTACTCAGTTTTGAAACTACCTATTGGACAAAAATGCAAAGGGATATTAAAGAACACATTCAGGAGTACTGAGTAAAACGAGATATCATCAGACAAAAACTGGAGAGATGTTTCCTGAGAAACTGATTGGTGGTATGTGCATTCCACTGAGGAAGTTATACCTCTCTTATCATAAGGCAGTGTTTGAACACGGTTCTTCTGAAAGTGAAAAGGTGTTATTTTGCAACACGTTTAAAATTGTCACGAAAAGTGAAATATCCTGAAATAAAACCCAGAAAAAAGCGTTGCAAGAAAATGCTCTCTAATGTGTACATTCATTTCAGAGTGTTAAAGTTTAAACTACATTGCCCAGTTTGGAAGCTTTGTCTTTGAGGAATCTGTGAAGGGATATTAAGTGGTTCCCCTGGGCATGTGGTGAGAATGGAAACGTCTTCCGATTAAAACCGCAGAGAAGTTTTTAGAGCAACTGCTTTGTGATGTGTGTAATCATCTCATAGATTTAAATCATTCTTTGGATTGAGCAGTTTGAACTCACTGTTTCTGTGGAACCTGAGAAAGGACATTTGGTAACGCTCTCAAGAATTTGCTGAAAAAGAAATACCCTCTGAGTAAAAACTGAAGAAAAGATTATGTGAAAGTGCTCTTTGTCATGTGAAGTCCACTCGCACAGTTAAGCTTCGGTTTTCATTGATCAGTATTCTAACTCTGTTTTTGTTTAGTCTGTGCAGTGATATGCTGGAGCGCTCTGAGGCTTTCGGTGAAAAAGGAAACATCTTCAGATACATACCGGAGAGAAGATTTCGGAGTCGCTGCTTTCTGACATGTGCATTCCACTCACAGGGTTATCCCTTTTTTCTCCTAGAGGATTGAGGAATCCCGTTTGGAGGAGGGGCCAGAAGGGGACATTGAGAATACAGGGACTGCTATGGTGAAAAAGGAAATATCATTAGATAAAAACTGGAAAGAAGCTTTCTGAAACAGCGTTGTGGTATATACATCTATTCTCCTCCCATAGATAAAACTTTTTTCTCTTAGGGAGTTTTGAAACTAAGTAATGGACGGAAATGCAAAGGGTCATTAGGGAGCACATTCAGGGCTGTGGAGAAATAGGTGATATCTTCACATAAAAACTGCAGAGAAGCTTTCTGAGAAACTGCTTTGTAATGTGTGCTTTTCACTAAGGAAATTATACGTCTTTGCCCATAAGGCACTTTTTGAACACTGTTCCTGTAAAACTGAAAAAGGGATATTTTGCAGCAAATTGAAGAATTTGGCAAAATGTTAATATCCTGAATTAAAATCAGGAAGGAAGCGTTCTAAGAAACTCCTCTCTGAAGTGTGCATTCATTTAAGGGAGTTAAAGCTTACACTACGTTGCCCAGTTTGGAAAATCTGTCTTTGAGGAATTTGAGAAGGTATATTAAATGCTTCCCCAGGTTGTCGTGAGAAAGGAAACGTCTTTCGATGAAAATTGCAAAGAATATTTCAGAGCAACTGCTTTCTGATTAATATAATCACCTCATAGAGTTAAATCGTTGTTTGGATTGAGCAGTTTGGTATCTCTGTTTCTGTGGAACCTGAGCAGAGACATTTGGGAACGCTCTCAGGAATATATGAAAAAGAAACACTTTCCAATAAAAAAGAGAAGGAAACACTTTGTGATACTTCTCTAGGTAACGTGAATACAACTATCACAGTTAAGCTTCTGTTTTCATTCAGCAGTGTTCTTAAAATGTCTTAGTTTAATCAGCTAAGGGATATTCGGGAGGGATTTGAGGCTTCTGATGAATACGGAAATATATTTAGATAGATACTGGAGGAAGATTTCTGAGGTGCGGCCTTGTGACGTGTGCATTCTACTCACAGAGATATACTTTTCTTCTCAAACAAGAATGGGAAATCGCGTTTGGAGAAAAAGCAACCAGGAGACATTTGGGAGTGTATGAAATGCTATGGTGAAAAAGGAACTATCCTCAGACAAATAGTGGAAAGAAGCTTTCTGTGAAACTGCTTTGTGATAGATATGTCTATTCATTTCACATGGATAAAACTTTTTGCTATTACGCCGTTTTGAAAGTGTGCCATGGACGGATTCCTGAAGGAACGTTCAGCAAGACATTCAAGCATACGGTGAAAAGGGAGTTATCTTCAGATAAAAATTGGAGAGAAGCTTTCTGAGAAAGTGCTTTCAGATGTGTGTATAACACTCAGGGATTTATACCTCTTTTCTCATAGGCAGTGTTTGAACACTGTTCCTGTAAAACTGAAAAAGTGACATTCAGCAGTGCATTGAAGACTATAGCGAAAAGTCAAATATCCTGAAATAAAACCCAGAAAGAAGGATTCCAAGAAACTGCACTCTGACGTGTGCATTCATTTCAGAAAGTTAAAGTTTACACTATGTTTCCCCGTTTGGAAACTCTGTTTTTGAAGAATCTGTAAAAAAATAGTAAGTGGCGCCCGGAGGCTTGTGGTGAGAAAGAAACTCCTTCTGATGAAAACTGGACAGAATCTTCGGGAGTAACTCCTTTGTAATGTGTGTACGCATGTCATAGAATTAAATCATTCTTTGGATTGAGCAGTTTGAACTCACTGTTTCTGTGGAACCTGAGAAAGGACATTTGGGAACGCTCTTAAGAATATGATGAGAAAGAAATACCCTCCGATAAAAAACAGAAGAATACTTTGTGTGAAACTGCTCTCTGTCACGTGAAGTCTACTCGCACAGTTAAGTTTCAGTTTCCATTGAACAGTATTCTAACACTGTTTGTTTTAGTCTGTGAAGTGATATGTTGGAGTGCTCTGAGGCTTTTGGTGAAAAAGGAGACATCTTCAGATACATTCCGGAGATAAGATTTCCAAGGAGCTGCTTTGTGACATGTGCATTACACTCACAGGGTTATATTTATTTTCTCCTAGAAGATTGGGGAATCTCATTTGTAGAAAAAGCTACCAGGTGACATTCGAGAATATACGGACTGCCATGGTGAAAAAGGAAATAGCATCAGCCAAAAACGGGAAAGAAGCTTTCTGTGAAACTGCGTTGTGGTAGATATGTCTATTCACCTTCCATAGTTAAAACTTTTTTCTATTAAGCAGTTTTGAAACTGTTTAATGGATGGAAATGTGAAGGGACTGTAGGGAAACATTCTTTAGGCCTGTGGGGAAATAGGAGATATCTTCACATAAAAACTGGAGAGCAACTTTGTGAGAAACTGCTTGGTGATGTGTGCATTCCACTCAGGGAATTATATCTCTTCTCTCATTAGGCACTTTTTGAACACTGTTTCTGGAAAACTGACAAAGTGATAATATGAATTGAATTAAAGACTTTGGCGAAATATGAAATATCCTGAATGAAAATCAGGAAAGGAGCACTCTAAGAAACTCCTCTCTGACGTGTGCACTCATTTCAGAGAGTTAAAGGTAACATTATGTTGCCCAGTTTTGAAGCTCTGTCTTTGAGGAATTTGTGAAGGGATATTAAGTTTTTCTCCTGGGCTTGTGGTGATAAAGGAAACGTCTTCTGATGAAAACTGCAGAGAAATTTTCAGAGCAACTGCTTTGTGATGTGTGTAATCGTCTCATAGAGTTAAATCATTCTTTGGTTTGAGCAGTTTGCAATTCTGTTTCTGTGCAACCTGAGCAGAGACTTGTGGGAATGCTCTCAATAATATGTGGAAAATAAACACCTTCCAATAAGAAAGAGGAGGAAACACTCTGTGATACTGCTCTAGGTCACGTGAATACAACTATCACAGTTAAGCTTCTGTTTTCATTGAGCAGTATTCTAACACTCTTTTAGGTGATTCAGCTAAGGGATACTCTGGAGCGCTTTGAGGCTTACAGTGAAAATGAAAACATCTTCAGACAGATACTAGAGAGAAGATATCTGAGGAGCTGCTTGATGACATGTGTATTCCACTCATAGAGTTATAGTTTTCATTTCATAGAGTATTGCGGAATCTCGTTTGAAGAAAACGCTGCCAGGGGATATTCGAGAGTATATGGATGGCTATGGTGAAAGAGGAAATATACTCAGACTAATACTGGAAAGAAGCTTTCTGTGACATGGCTATGTGATAGATATATCTATTCAACTCACATGGAGAAAATTTAGTTTATGTTATGCAGTTTTGAAACTGCGTAACGGACAGATTCATGAAGGGACATTTGGGAGCACATTCAGGAGTAAGTTGTAAAAGGAGATATCCTCAGACAAAAACTGGAGAGAAGCTTTCTGAGAAACTGCTTTGTTGTGTGAGCATTCCACTGATGGAGTTATATCCCTTTCATCATAAGGCAGTGTTTGAACAAGGTTCTTCTGAAAGTGAAAAAGTGATATTTTGTGACTTGTTGAAAACTATCATGAAAAGTGTAATATCCTGAAATAAAATCCAGAAAGAAGTGTTCCAAGACAATGCTCTCTGACGTGTCCATTCATTTCAGAGAGTTAAAGCTTACACTACAATTCCCAGTTTGGAAGCTCTGTCTTTGTGGAATCTTTGATGTGTTATTAAGAGGCGCCCCTGGGCATGAGTTTGAAAATGACTTCCGATAAAAAATGGAGAGAAGCTTGTGGACCAACTGCTTTGTGATGTCTGTATTTATCTCATAGAGTTACATCATTCTTTGGGTTGAGCCGTTTGAAATCACTATTTCTGTGGAAACTGAGAGAGAACATTTGTGAAAGCCCCCAGGAATATGCTGAAAAACAAATATCCTCCGATGGAAACCAGAAGGAAACATTCTGTGAAACCGCTCCAGGTCATATCAAGTCCACTCACACAGTTAATCTTCCGTTTTCATTGACCAGTATCCGAACACTGTTTTACGTGAGTCAGCTAAGGGATAATCGGGAGCACTTTGAGGCTAAGGTTGAAAATGGAAATATCTTCAGATAGGTACTCGAGACGAGATTGATGAAGAAATGCTTTGTGACGTATGCATTTCCCACACAGAGTTAAACCTCTCTTCTCATAGGGTTTTATGGAATCCCGCTGGGAGTAATAGCTACTGGGGACATTCAAAAGTATATTTACTGATATAGTGGAAAAGGAAATATCCTCAGACAAAAACTGGAAAGAAACTTTCTGTGAAACTGCCTTGTGACAGATATGTCTATTAATCTCATATAGATGAATCTGTTTTTCTACTACAAAGTTTTGAAACTGCATCATGGACGGATTCACGAAGGGACATTCTGGAGCACATACAGGCTGGTGGGGAAATAAGAGTTATCTTCTGATAACAATTGGAGAAAAACTTTCTGAGAAACTGCTTTGTGATATCTGCATTCCACTCAGGGAGTTATACCTCTTTTCCCACAAGACAGTGTTTGAGCACTGCTCCTGTCAAAGTGAAAAAGAGATATTTTGCAGCGTATTGAAGACTGACGAAAATTGAAATATCCGGAAATAAAACACAGAAAACAGCTTTCCAAGAAACTGCTCTCTGATGTCTACATTCGTTTCAGAGAGTTAAAACTTACGCTAAGTCACCCAGCTTGGAAAATCTGTCTTTGAGGAAATTCTGTAGGGATATTAAGTGACACCCAGAGGCTTGCGTTGAGAAAGGAAACGTGAAAATGAAAACTGTAGAGAAGCTATCGGAGCAACTGCTTTGTGATGTTTGTATTTATCTCATAATGATAAAATGTTCTTTGGATTGAGCAGTTTTAAATCACTGTTTCTGTGATACCTGAAAAAGGACATTTGGGAATGTTCTTAATAATATGCTGAAAAAGAAATACCATCCAATAAACGCCAGAAGGAAACTGTCTGTGAAACTTCTCTAGGTCGCTTGAATTCCACTCACACACTTAAGCAACTGTTTTCATTGAGCAGTATTCTAAAATTGTTTTAGGTTAATCAGCTAAGGGATTCTCGGGAGCGATTTGATGTTTCCGGTGAAAACGGAAATATCTTTAGATAGATACTGGAGGAAGATTTCCGAGGAGTGGCCTTGTGACGTGCACATTCTACTCAGAGAAATATGGTTTTCTTCTCATAGAGGAATGGGAAATCCCGATTGGAGAAAACGTGACCAGGGGACCTTCGAAAATATATGAAACGCTATGGTGAAAAAGGAACTCTCCTCAGAGAAATAATGGACAGAAGCTTTCTGTGAGACGGCTTTGTGATAGATAAGTCTATTCGTTTCACATGGATAAAACTTTCTTTCTATTACACAGTTTTGAGACTGTGTCATGGAAAGATTCGCAAAGGGATAATTCGGGAGGACAGTCAGTTGTATGGTGAAAATGAAGTTATTTTCAGATAAAAACTGGAGAGAAGCTGTCTGAGAAAGTGCTTTGAGATGAGTGCATTCCACTCAGGGATTTATACCTCTTTTCTCATGAGGCAGTGTTTGAACACTGTTCCTGTAAAATTGAAAGAGTGACTTTTTGCAGCGCATTGAAGACTATGGCGAAAAGTGAAATATCCTGAAATAATACACAGAAAGAAGCATTCGTAGAAATTGCACTCTGACGTGGGCACTCATTTCAAAGAGTTAAAGTTTACACTTCGTTGCACCGTTTGGAGACTGTCTTTGAAGAATCTGTGACAGGATATTAAGTGGCGCCCGGAGGCTTGTGGTGAGAAAGGAAACGTCTTCCGATGAAAATTGGAGAGAAACTTTCGGACCAACTGCTTTGTGATGTGTGGATTCACCTCACAGAATGAAATCATTCTTTGGATTGAGCAGTTTTAAATCGCTGTTGCTGTGGACATTTGGGAACACTCTTAATAATATGCTGAAAAAGAAATACCATCCGATAAATGCCAGAAGGAAAGTGTCTGTGAAACTTCTCTAATTTGCTTGAATTCCACTTGCACAGTTAAGCTTCTGTTTTCATTGAGCAGTATTCTAACAATGTTTTAGGGTAATCAGCTAAGGGATACTCGGGAGTGATTTGAGACTTCCAGTGAAAACGGAAATATCTTTAGATAGATACTGGAGGAAAATTTCCAAAGAGCGGCCTTGTGACATATGCATTCTACACACAGAGATACAATTTTCTTCTCATAGAAGAATGGGAAATCCCGTTTGGAGAAAAAGTGAACAGGGGACATTCGGGAGTATATGAAAGGCTATGGTGAAAAAGGAACTATCCTCAGACAAATACTGGAGAGAAGCTTTCCGTGAAAGTGCTTTGTGATAGATATTGCTATTCATTTCACATCGAAAAAACTTTCTTTTTATTACACAGTTTTAAAACTGCATCCTGGACTGATTCACGAAGGTACGTTCGGCAGGACATTCAGGCATATGGTGAAAAGGGAGCTATCTTCAGATACAAACTGGAGGAAAGCTGTCTGAGAAAGTGCTTTGAGATGTGGGCATTCCACACAGGGATTTATACCTCTTTTCTCATAACACAGTGTTTGAACACTGTTCCTGTAAACTAAAAAAGTGACATTTTGCAGCGCATTGAAGACTATAGGGAAGAGTGAAATATCCTGAAATAAAACCCAGAAAGAAGGATTCCAAGAAACTGCGCTCTGACGTGTGCATTCATTTCAGAGAGTTAAAGTTTATGCTTCGTTGCCCCGTTTGGAAACTCTGTCTTTGAAGAATCTGCGAAGGGATATTAAGTGACGCTCAGAGGCTTGTGGTGAGAAAGGAAATGCCTTCCGATGAAAACTTGAAAGAATCTTTTGGAGTAACTGCTTTGTAATGTGTGTATGCATCTCATAGAATTAAATCACTCTTTGGATTGAGCAGTTTGAACTCATTGTTTCTGTGAAACTGAGAAAGGACGTTTGGGAATGCTCTTAAGAATATACTGAAAAAGAAATACCCTCTGATAAAAAACAGAAGAAAACTTTCTGTGAAACTCCACTTTGTCACGTGAAGTCCACTCGCACAGTTAAGCTTCTGTTTTCATTGAGAAGTATTCTAACACTGTTTTTGCTTAGTCTTTGAAGTAATATGCTGGAGCACTCAGAGGCTTTTGGTGAAAAAGGAAACAACTTCATATACATACAGCAGAGAATATTTCTAAGGAGCTATTTTGAGAAATGTGCATTCCACTCACAGGGTTATACTTTTTTCCTCCTAGAAAATTGGGGAATTCCGTTTGGAGAAATAGCTAGAAGGGGACGTTTGGGAATATAGGGACTACTATGGTGAAAAAGGAAATATCATAAGACAAAAACTGGAAAGAAGCTTTCTGTGAAACTGCGTTGTGGTAGATATGTCTATTCACCTCCCATAGATAAATCTTTTTTCTATTACGCTGTTTCGAAACTACATAATGGATGGAAACACAAAGGGATATTAGGGAGCACATTCGGGCCTGTGGCGAAATAGGATATATCTTCACATAAAAACTGGAGAGAGGCTTTCTGAGAAACTGCTTTGTGATGTGTTCATTCCACTGAGGGAATTATACCTTTTTTCACATAAGGCACTTTTTGAACACTGTTCCTGTCAAACTGAAAAAGGGATATTTTGCAGCGAATTGAAGACTTTGGCAAAATGTGAAATATCCTGAATTAAAACCAGGAAAGAAGTGCTCTAGGAAATCCTCTCCAATGTGTGCATTCGTTTCATAGAGTTAAAGCTTACACTACGTTGTCCAGTTTGGAATCTCTGTCTTGGAGGAATTTGTGATGGGACATTAAGTGATTCCCCTGGGCTTTTGGTGAGAAAGGAAGCGTTTTCCAATGAAAACTGCAGAGAAGTTTTCACAGCAACTGCTTTGTGATGTGTGTAATCATTTCATAGAGTTAAATCATTGTTTGGAATGAGCAGTTTGATATCTCTGTTTCTTTGGAACCTGAGAAAGGACATTTGGGAACACTCTCAAGAATATGTGAAGAAGAAACACCTTCCAATAAAAAGAGAAGGAAACATTCTGTGATACTGCTTTAGGTCACGTGAATTTCACTTGCACAGTTAAGCTCCTTTTTCATTGAACAGTATTCTAACACTGTTTTAGGTGAGTTTGCTAAGGGATACTCGGGAGCACTTTGAGGCTTACGGTGAAAAGGAAAATGTCTTCAGATAGATCCTGGAGAGAAGACATCTATCATCTCTCCATCATTCAGATAGATCCTGGAGAGAAGACATCTTTGTAACGTGTGAATTCCACTCATACAGTTATAGTTTAATTCTCATAGAGTATTGTAGAATCCCGTTTGGATAAATCGCTACTAGGGCACATTCGAGAGTATATGGACAGCTATGGTGAAAAAGGAAATATACTCAGAAAAAAACGGGACAGAAGTTTTCTGTGAAACTGCTATGTGATAGATATGTTTATTCATCTTACATAGAGAAAATTTTCTGTATATTACGCCGTTTTGAAACTGCGTCATGAGCAGATTGGCGAAAGGCCATTGGGAGCACATTCAGGCATACGGTGTAAAAGGAGATATTGGCAGAAAAAAACTGGAGAGAAGCTTTTTTAGAAACTGCTTTTTCATGTGTGCATTCCCCTGAGACAGTAATACCTCTTTCATCCTAAGGCAGTTTTTGAAGAAGGTTCTTCTGTAAGTGAAAACCTGATTTTTTGCAATGCATTGAAATCTATCGCGAAAAGTGAAATATCCAGAAATAAAACCCAGAAAGAAGCATTCCAAGGAAATGCTCTCTAACGTGTGAATTCATTACAGAGAGTTAAAGTTTACACCATATTGCGCAGTTTGGAAGCTCTGTCTTCGAGGAATCTTTGAGGTGTTATTAAGATTCGCCTCTCGGCTTGTAGTGAATAAGGAAACGACTTCCTATGAAAATTGGAAAGAAGCGTGTGGAGCAGCTGCTTTGTGATGTGTGTATTTATCTCGTAGAGTTACATCATTCTTTGGGTTCAGCAGTTTGAAATCACTGTTTGTGGGAAACCTGAGAAAGAACATTTGGGAACGCTCATAAGAAAATGGTGAAAAAAAAATATCCTCCAATAGAAACCAGAAGGACACCTTTTGTGAAACTGCTCCAGGTCATATCAAGTCGACTCACACAGTTAAGCTTCTGTTTTCATTGAGCAGTATCCCAACACTGTTGTAACTGAGTCAGTTAAGGGATAATCAGGAGCACTTTGAGGCTAATGGTGAAAACGGAAATATCCTCATGTAGATACTCTAGAGAAGATTGATAAAGAAATGCTTTGTGACGTATGCATTTCCCACACAGAGTTAAACTTTTCTTCTCATAGGGGTTTATGGAATCCCATTGGGAGAAATAGCTACTGGGGACATTCAGGAGTATATTTACTGCTATGGTGGGAAAGGAAATATCCTGTGACAAAAACTGGAAAGAAACTTTCTGTGTAACTGCCTTGTGACAGATATGTCTATTTATCTCATATAGATAAAACTATCTTCTATTACGCAGTTTTGAAACTGCATCAAGGATGGATTCACGACGGGACATTCAGGAGCACATACAGGCTGGTGGGGAAATAGGAGATATCTTCAGATAACAATTGGAGAGAAAGTTTCTGAGAAACTGCTTTGTGATGTCTGCATTCCACTCAGGGAGTTATACCTCTTTTCTCACAAGGCAGTGTTTGAACACTGTTCCTGTAAAAGTGAAAAAGAGATATTTTGCTGCATATTGAAGAGTATTGCGAAAATTGAAATATCCGGGGAAAAAACCCAGAAAAAAGCATTCCAAGCAACAGCTCTCTGACGTGTACTACCATTTCAGAATGTTAAAGCTGACACTAAGTCGCCCAGTTTGGAAACTCTGTCTTTGAGGAAATTGTGAAGGGATATTAAGGGTCTCCCCGAGGTTTGTGGTGAAAAAGGAAACGTCTTCCAATGAAAACTGGAGAGAAACTATCAGAGCAACTAGTTAGTTATGTATATATTCATCTCATAGAGTTAAATCACTCTTTAGTTTAAGCAGTTTTAAATCACTGTCTCTGTGATACCTGAGAAAGGACATTTGGGATCGCTCTTAATAATATGCTGAAAAAGAAATACCATCCGATAAAGGCCAGAAGGAAACTGTCTGTGAAACTTCTCTAGGTCGCCTGTTTTCCACTCGCACATTTAAGCTTCTGTTTTCATTGAGCACTATTCTAACAATGTTTTAGGTTAATCAGCTAAGGGACACTCGGGAGCGATTTGAGGCTTCCGGTGAAAACGAAAATATCTTTAGATAGATACTGGAGGAAGATTTATGAGGAGCAGCCTTGTGATGTGTGCATTCTCCTCACAGAGATATACTTTTCTTCTCATAGAGGAATGGCAAATCCCGTTTGGAGAAAAAGCAAGCAGGGGACATTCGGGGGTACATGAAAGGTTATGGTGAAAAAGGAACTATCCACATTCAAAAACTGGAAAGAAGCTTACTGTGAAACAGCTTTTTGATAGATGTGTCTATTCATTTCACATGGATAAAATTTTCTTTCTATTACGCAATTTTCAAATTGCATCATGGACAGATTCGTGAAGGGACGCTCGGAAGGCCATTCAGGCATACGGTGAAAAGGGAGTTATCTTTGGATAAAAACTGGAGAGAAGGTGTCTGGGAAAGTGCTTTGAGATATGTGCATTGCACTCAGTGATTTATACCTCTTTTCTCATAAGGCAGTGTTTGAACACTGTTCCTGTAAAAGTAAAAAAAGTGACATTTTGCAGCGGATTGAAGTCTATGGCGAAAAGTGAAATATCCTGAAATAAAACCCAGAAAGAAGGATTCCATGAATCTGCACTCTGACGTGTGCATTCATTTCAGGGAGTTAAAGTTTACACTTCGTTGCCCCGTTTGGAAACTCTCTCTTTGAAGAATCTGTGAAGGGTGTGAAGGGATATTTAGTGCCCCCCGGAGGCATGTGGTGAGAAAGGAAAGGCCTTCCGATGACAACTGGACAGAATCTTTCAGAGCAACTGCTTTTTAATGTGTGTATGCATCTTACAGAATTAAATCATTCTTTGGATTGAGCAGTTTCAACTCACTGTTTTTGTGAAACCTGAGAAAGGACATTTGGGTACGCTCTTAAGAATATGCTGAAAAGGAAATACCCTCTGATAAAAAACGGAGAAAAATTTTCTGTGAAACTGCTCTTTGTCACGTGATGTCCACTCACACAGTTAAGCTTCAGTTTTCATTGAGCAGTATTCTAGCACTGTTTTTGTTTAGTCTGTGAAGTGATATGCAGGAGTGCTCTGAGGCTTTTGGTGAAAAAGGAAACAACTTCAGATACATACCGGAGAGAAGATTTCTGAGGAGCTCTTTGTGCCATGTGCATTCCACTCACACGGTTATCCTTTTTTTCTCTAAGAATATTGGAAAATCCCATTTGAAGAAAGAGCTACAAGGGGACATTCGGGAATATACGGACTACTATGGTGAAAAAGGAAATATCAAAAACTGGAAATAAACTTTCTGTGAACCTGCGTTGTGGTAGATATGTCTATTCACCTCCCATAGATAAAACTTTTTTCTATTAGGCAGTTTTGAAACTACGTAATGGACAGAAAAGCGAACGGACATTAGGGAGCACATTCAGGCCTCTGGTGAAACAAGAGATATCTTCATATAAAATTTGGAGAGAAGCTTTCCGGGAAACAGCTTCATGAGGTGTGCATTCCCCTCAGGGAATGATACCTCTTGTCTTATAAGGCACCTTTTTAACCCTGTTCCTGTAAAACTGAAAAAGGGATATTTTTCAGCCCATTGAAGCCTTTGGCGAAATGTGAAATATCCTGAATTAAAACCAGGAAAGGAGCATTTTAAGAAACTCATCTCGGACGTGTGCACTCATTTCAGAGAGTTAAAGCTTACACTACGTTGCCTGATTTGGAATCTCGGTCTTTGCGGAATTTTTGAAGGCATATTAAGTGGTTTCCCTGGTCTTGTGGTGAGAAAGGAAACATCTTCGGATGAAAAGTGCGGAGAAGTTATCAGAGCAACTGCTTTGTGATGTGTATAATCATCTCATAGATTTAAATTATTGTTTGGATTGAGCAGTTTGATATTTTTGTTTCTGTGGAAGCTGAGCAAGGATATTTGGGAACGCTCTCAAAATTATGTGAAATAGAAACACCCTCCAATAAAACGAGAAGGAAACACTCTGTGATACTGCTCCAGGTCACGTGAATTCCACTCGCACAGTTAAGCTTCTGTTTTCATTGAGCAGTATTCTAACACTCTTTTCGGTGAGTCAGCGAAGGGATACACAGGAGCACTTTGAGGATTATGGTGAAAACGAAAATATCTTCAGGCAGATACTGAAGAGAAGATATCATAGGAGCTCCTTTGTGATATGTGAATTCTATTCATAGAGTTATAGTTTTCTTCTCATTGAGTGTTGCGGAATCCAATTTTGAGAAAATGCTGCAGAGGACATTTGAGAGTATATGGATGGCTATGGTGTAAAAGGAAATATTCTCAGAAAAAAAAACCGGAAAGAAGCTTTCTGTGTAACTGATATGTGATAGATATGTCTATTCATCTCACATAGAGAAAATTTTCTGTATATTACACAGTTTTGAAGCTGCGTTATGGACAGATTTGCGAAGGGACAAATTGGAGCACATTCAGGCATACGGCATGAAAGGAGATATTGTCAGACAGAAACTGGATAGAAGCGTTCTGAGAAACTGCTTTGTGGTGTGTGCATTCCACTGAGGGAGTTATATATCTTTCATCATGAGGCACTGTTTGAACAAGGTTCTTCTGAAAGTGAAAAAGTGATATTTTCCAGCGTGTTGAAAACTATTGAGAAAACTGAAATATCCTGAAATAAAACCCAGAAAGAAGCATTCCAAGAAAATGTTCTCTAACGTGTGCATTCATTTCACAGGGTTAAAGCTTACACTACATTGCCCAGTTTGGAAGCTCTGTTTTTGAGGAATCTTTGAGGTGTTATTAAAAGGTGCCCCTGGGCATGTGGTGAGTAAGGAAACGACTTCTGATGAAAACTGGAGAGAAGCTTTTGGAGCAGCTGCTTTGTGATGTGTATATTCATCTCGCAGCGATACATCATTTTTTGGATTAAGCAGTTTGAAATCAATGTTTCTGTGGAACCTGAGAAAGAACATTTGGGAACGCTGCTTAGAATACACTGAAAAAGAAAAATCCTCCTACAAAAACCAGAAGGAAACAGTCTGTGTATCAGCTCCAGGTCATATCAAATCCACTCACACAGTTAAGCTTTTGTTTTCATTGAGCAGTATCCTAACACTGTTTTATGTGGGTCAGCTAAGGGATAATCGGGAGCGCTTTGAGGCTAGCGGTGAAAACGGAAATATCTTCAGATAGATACTCGAGAGGAGATTCACAAAGAAATGTTTGTGATGTATGCATTTCCGTCACAGTGTTAAACTTCTCTTCTAATATGGGTTTATGGAATCCCGTTGGGAGAAATAGCTCACGGGGACATTCAGAAGTATATTTACTGCTATGGTGGAAAAGGAAATATCCTCAGACAAAAACTGGAAAGAAACTTTCTGTGAATCTGCTTTGTGACCTATATGTATAACTGCATCATGGACGGATTCGCGAAGGGACATTCGGGAGCACATACAGCCTCGTGGGGAAACAGGAGATATCTTCAGATAAAAATTGAAGTGAAACTTCCTGAGAAACTGCCTTGTGATGTCTGCATTCCACTCTGGGAGTTATACCTCTTTTCTCCCAAGGCAGTGTTTGAACACTGTTCCTGTAAAAGTGAAAGAGAGATATTGTGCAGCGTATTGAAGGCTATGGTGAAAATTGAAATATCCGCCCATAAAACCCAGGAAAAAGCGTTCCAGGAAACTTCTCTCTTATGTGTACATTCATTTCAGAGTGTTTAAGCTGACGCTAAGTCACGCAGTTTGGAAACTCTGTCTTTGTAGTAATGGTGAAGGGATATTAAGTAACCCCCAGAGGCTTGTGGTGAGATAGGAAACGTCTTCCAATGAAAACTGGAGAGAAACTTTCAGAGCAACTGCTTTGTGATATGTGTATTCATTTCCTAGATTTAAATCGTTCTTTGGATTGATCAGTTTCAAATCGCTGTTTCTGTGATACCTGAGAAAGGATATTTGGAAACACTCTTAATAGTATGCTGAAAAAGAAACACCACCCGATAAACTCGAGAAGGAATCTGCCTGTGAAACTTCTCTAGGTCGCTTGATTTCCACTCGAACAGTTAAGCTTCTGTTTTCATTGAGCAGTACTCTAACAATGTTTTAGGTTAATCAGCTAAGGGATAGTCGGGAACAATTTGAGGCAACCGGTGAAAACGGAAATATCTTTAGATAGATACTGGAGAAATTTTTTGAGAAGCAGCCTTGTGACATGTGCATTCTACTCACAGAGATATAATTTTTTCTCATAGGGGAATGGGAAATCCCACATGGAGAAAAAGTGACCAGGGCATATTCATGTGTATATGAAAGGCTATGGTGATAAAGGAACTATCCTCAGACAGAAACTGGAAAGAAGCTTTCTGTGAAATTTCATTGTGATAGATATGTCTCTTATTTTCACATGGATAAAAATTTATTTCCATTACGCAGTTTTGAAAGTGTGCCATGAACGGATTCCTGAAGGGACGTTCACCAAGATATTCAGGCGTATGGTGAAAGGGAGTTATCTTCAGATAAAAACTGGAGAGAAGCTGTCTGAGAAAGTGCTTTGAGATGTGTGCATTCCACTCAGGGTTTTATGCCTCTTTTCTCATAAGGCAGTGTTTGAACACTGTTCCTGTAAAACTGAAACCGTGATATTTTGTGCACATTGAAGATTATGGTGAAAAGTGAAATATCCTGACCTAAAACCCAGAAAGAGGTATTCCACAAAACTATGCTCTGACGTGTACATTTATTTCAGAGAGTTAAAGTTTACAGTACGTTGTCCTGTTTGGAAGCTCGGTCTTTGAGGAATATGTGAAGGGATATTAAGTGGTTCCCCTGAGCTTGTGGTGACCAAGGAAACGTCTTCCGATGAAAACTGCAGGGAAGTTTTCAGAGCAACTGCTTTGTGATGTGTGTAATCATCTCATAGAGGTAAATCATTCTTTGTCTTGAGCAGTTTGGTATCTCTGTTTCTGTGGAACCTGAGCAGCGACATTTGGGAATGCTCTCAAGAATGTATGTAATAGAAACACCTTCCAATAAAAAAGAGAAGGAAACAGTCTGTGATCGATCTGTCTATTCATCCAACATAGAGAAAATTTTCTTTATATTATGCAGTTTTGAAACTGCGTCATGGACAGATTCACGAAGGGACATTTTGGAGCACATTCAGGCATATGGTGTAAAAGGAGACATCATCAGACAAAAACTGGAGAGAAGCTTTCTGAGAAACTGCTTTGCATTGTGTGCATTCCACTGAGGGAGTTATACCACTTTCATCATTAGGCAGTGTTTGAACGAGGTTCTTCTGATAGTGCAAAAGTGATGTTTTCCAACGCATTGAAAACTATCGTGAAAAGTGAAATATCCTGAAATAAAACCCAGAAAGAAGCATTCCAAGACAATGCACTCTAACGTGTGCATTCATTTCAGAGAGTTAAAGTTGACCCTACCTTGCCCAGTTTGGAAGCTCTGTCTTTGAGGAATCTTTGAGGTGTTATGAAGAGGCACCCCTGGGCTTGCGGTGAGTAAGGGAATGACTTCCGATGAAAACTGGAGAAAAGTTATTGAAGCAGCTGCTCTGCGATGTGTGTATTCCCCTTGTAGCATTAAATCATTCTTTGGATAGAGCAGTTTGAAATCAATGTTTCTGTGGAACCTGAGAAAGAACATTTGGGAACACTCCTATGAATATACTGAAAAAGAAATATCCTCCGGTACAAATCAGAAAGAAACATTCTGTGAAACCGCTCCAGATCATATCAAGTCCACTCGCGCTGTTAAGATTCCGATTTCATTGAGGAGTATCCCAACACTGTTTTACGTGAGTCAGCTAATGGATAATCAGGAGCGCTTTGAGGCTAATGGTGAAAATGGAAATATCTTCAGAGAGATACTCGAGAGGTGATTTATTAAGAAATGCTTTGTGATGTATGCATTTCCCACACAGATTTAAACTTTTCATCTCATAGGGGTTTAATGAATCCCATTGGCAGAAATTGCTACCGGGGACATTCAGGAGTATATTTAGTGCTATGGTGGAAAAGAAAATATCCTCAGAGAAAAACTGGAAAGAAACTTTCTGTGAAACTGCTTTGTGACAGACATATCTATTCATCTCACATAGATGAAACTGTCTTTCTTTGACGCAGTTATGACACTGCATCATGGACGGATTCACGAAGGGACATTTGGGAGCACATAGAGGCTGGTGGCGAAATAGGAGATAGCTTCAGATAACAATCGGAGAGAAACATTCTGAGAAACATCTTCGTGATGTCTGCATTCCACTCAGAGAGTTTTAACCTCTTTTCTCACAAGGCAGTCTTTGAACACTGTTCCTGTAAAAGTGAAAAAGAGATATTCTGCAGCATACTGAAGACTATGGCGAAAATTGAAAGATCCGGAAATAAAACCCAGAAAAAAGCATTCCAAGAAACTGCTCTCTGACGTATACATTCATTTCAGAGAGTTAAAGCTTACACTCACTCGCCGAGTTTGGAAATTCTGTCTTTGAGGAAATTGTGAAGGGATATTAAGTGACACCCCAAGGCTTGTGGTGAGAAAGGAAACGTCATCCGATGAAAACTGGAGAGAAATTTTCAGAGCAACTGCTTTGTGATGTGTGTATTCATCTCATAGAGATAAACCGTTCTTTGGATTGAGCAGTTTTAAATCGCTCCTCTGTGATACATGAGAAAGGACATGTGGGAATGCTGTTAATAATATGCTGAAAAAGAAATACCATCCGATGAACGCCAGAAGGAAACTGTCTGTGAAACTTCTCTAGGTCGCTTGAATTCCACTCACACAGTTAAGCTTCTGTTTTCATGGATCAGTATTCTAACAATGTTTTAGGGTAATCAGCTAAGGGATACACGGGAGCGATTTCAGGCTTCCGGTGAAAATGGAAATATCTTTAGATAGATACCGGAGGAAGATTTCCGAGGAGCGGCCTTTTGACGTGTGCATTCTACTCACAGAGATATACTTTCCTTCTCATAGAGGAATGGGAAATCCCATTTGGAGAAAAAGTGACCAGGGGACATTCCGGGGTAAATGAAAGGATATGGTGGAAAAGGAACTATCCTCAGACAAAAACTGGAAAGAAACTTTCTGTGAAACTGCTTTGTGATAGATATGTCTCTTCATTTCACATGGATAAAACTTTCTTACTATTACGCAGTTTCAAAAGTCTGCCATGGATGAATTCGTGAAGGGGCTTACGGCAGGACTGTAAGGCCTACAGTGAAAATGGAGTTATTTTCAGACGCAAACTGGAGAGAAGCTGTCTGAGAAAGTGCTTTGAGATGTGTGCATTCCAATCAGGGATTTATACCTCTTTTCTCATAAGGCAGTGTTTCAACACTGTTCCTGTAAAACTGAAACTGTGATATTTTGAGTGCATTGAAGACCATGGGAAAAAGTGAAATATCCTGAAATAAAACCCAGAAAGACGTATTCCATGGAACTGTGCTCTGACGTGTGCATTCATTTCAGAGAGTTAAAGTTTACAGTACTTTGTCCCTTTTGGTAGCTCTGTCTTTGAGGAATCTGTGAAGGGATATTAAGTGGTTCCCCTGGGCTTGTGATAAGAAAGGAAACGTCTTCCCATGAAAACTGCGGAGAAGCTTTCAGATCAACTACTTTGTGATGTTTGTGACGTATGCATTTCCCACACAGAGTTAAAATTTTCATCTCATAGGGGTTTATGGAATCTCATTGAAAGAAATAGCTACTGGGGACATTCAGGAATATATTTAATGCTATGATGGAAAAGGAAATATTCTCACACAAAAACTGGAAAGAAATTTTCTGTGAAACTCCTTTGTGACAGATATGTCTATTCATCTTACATAGATGAAACTACCTTTCTAGTAGGCAGTTTTGAAACTGCTTCATGGATGGATTTGCGAAGGGACAATCGGGAGCAAATACAGGCTGGTGGGGAAACAGGAGATATCTTCAAATAACAATTGAAGAGAAACTTTCTGAGAAACTGCTTTGTGATGTCTGCATTCCACTCAGGGAGTTATACCTCTTTTCTCACAAGGCAGTGTTTGAACACTGTACCTATAAAAGTGAAAAAGAGGTATTTTCCAGCATATTGAAGACTATGGCGAAAACTGAAATACCTGGAAATAAATCCCAGAAAAAAGCGTTAAATGATACTGCTCTCTGTCGTGTGCATTCATTTCAGAGTGTTAAACCTTACACTAAGTCGCCCAGTTTGGAAAGTCTGACTTTGAGGAAATTTGAAGGTATATTAAGTGACACACAGAGGCTTGTGTTGAGAAAGGAAATATCTTCTGATGAAAATTGGAGAGAAACTTTTGGAGCAACTGCTTTGTGACGTGTGTATTCATCTCATAGAGTTAAATCGTTCTTTGGATTGAGCAGATATTAATCGCTGTTTCTGTGATACATGAGAAAGGACATATGGGAATGCTCTTAATAATATGCTGTAAAAGGCATGCAATCCAGCCTGGGCCTGGTGGCTCAAGCCTATAATCCCACCACTTTGGGAGGCCAAAACGGGCAGATAACAAGGTCAGGAGATCAGAACCATCCTGCTCATATGGTGAAAACCCGTCTCTACTAAGAAATAAAAAAACCAACCGAGCGAGGTGTCGGGCGCCTGCTGTCCCAGCTAATCTTGATGCTGAGGCAGGAGAATGTCGTAAACCTGGGAGCAGACCTTACAGTGAGGTGAGATCCTTCCACTGCACTGCAGCTTGGGCAACAGAGGGAGACTCCATCTCACAAGAAAAAAAAAAAAAGAAATACCATCCGATAAGTGCCAGAAGGAATCTGTCTGTGAAACTTCTCTAGGTCGCTTGAACTCCACTCGCACAGATAAGCTTCTGTTTTCACTGAGCAGTAATCTAACAATGTTTTAGTTTAATCAGCTGGCATACTGGGGAGTGATTTGTGGCTTCCGGTGAAAATGGAAATATCTTTATATAGATACTGGCGGAAGATTTCCGAAGAGGGTTCTTGTGAAATGTGCATTCTACTCACAGAGATATACTTTTCTTCTCATAGAGGAATGGGAAATGCCATTTGGGGAAAAAGCAACCAGGGGACATTCGGGATTATATGAAAGGCTATGGTGGTAAAGGAACTATCCTCAGACAAATATTGGAAAGAAGCTTTCTGTGAAATGGCTTTGTGATAGATATGTCTATTCATTTCACATGGATAAAACTTTCTTTCTATTATGCAGTTTTGAAAGTGTGCCATGGAGAGATTCCGAAAGGGACGTTTGGCAGGACATTCAGACGTACGGTGAAATGGGAGTTATCTTTAGATAGAAACTGGAGAGAAGCTGTCTCAGAAAGTGCCTTGAGATGTGTGCATTTCACTCAGGGATTTATACCTCTTTTCTCATAAGGCAGTGTTTTAACACTGCTCCTGTAAAACTGAAAAAGTGACATTTTGCAGCCGATTGAAGACTATGGCGAAAAGTGAAATATCCTGAAATGAAACCCAGAAACAAGGATTTCAGGAAACTGCACTCTGACGTGTGCATTCATTTCAGAGAGATAAAGTTTACAATACGTTTCCCTGTATGGAAACTCTGTCTTTGAGGAATCTGAGAAGGGATATTAAGTGTCACCCGGAGTCTTGTTGTGAGAAATGAAATGCGTTCCGATGAAAACTGGACAGAATCTTTCGGAGTAACTGCTTTGCAATGCGTGTATGCATTTCAAAGAATTAAATCATACTTTGGATTGAGCAGTTTGAACTCACTATTTCTGTGGAACCTGAGAAAGGACATTTGGGAACGCTCTTAAGAATATGCTGAAAAAGAAATACCCTGTGAAAAAAACAGAAGAAAACTTTCTGTGAAACGCCTCTTTGACATGTGAAGTCCGCTCACACAGTTAAGCTTCGGTTTTCAGTGGAAAATATTATAATAGTGTTTTTGTTTACTCTGTGAAGTGATATGCTGGAACGCTCTCAGGCTTTCGGTGAAAAAGGAAACATCTTCAGATACATAGCGGAGAGAAGATTTCCGAGGAGCTGCTTTGTGACATGTGCATTCCACTCACAGTGTTATACTTCTTTTCTCCTAGAAGATTGGGGAATCCCATTTGGAGAAAAAGCTACAAGCGGAAATGTGAGTACATACAGACTGCTATGGTGGAAAAGGAAATATCATCAGAAGAAAACTGGAAAGACGCTTTCTGTGAAACTGCGTGGTGGTAGATATATCTACTCAGCTCTCACAGGTAAAAAATTTTTCTATTGCACAGTTTTGAAACTGCATAATGGACAGAAAAGTGAAGGGACATTAGGGAGCACATTCAGACCTGTGGGGAAATAGGAGATATCGTCACATAAAAACTGGAGAGATGATCTCTGAGAATCTGCTTTGTGATGTGTGCATTCCACACAGGGAATAATACCTCTTTTCTCATGAGTCAGTTTTTGAACACTCTTCCTGGAAAAGTAAAAAAGGGATAGTTTGCAGCGAATTGAAGACTTTGGTGAAATGTGAAATATCCTGAAATAAAACCAGGAAAGGAGTGTTCTAAGAAACTCATCTGTCACATGTGCATTCATTTCAGAGAGGTAAAGCTTACACTACGTTGCCAGTTTGGAAGCTCTGTCCTGAGAAATTTGAGAAGGGATACTAAGTGGTTCCCCTGGGCTTGTTGTGAGAAAGAAAATGTCTTCCAAAGAAAACTGCAGAGAAGTGTTCAGAGCAACTGCTTTATGATGTGTGCAGTCGGCTCTTAGAGTTAAATCATTCTTTGGATTGAGCATTTTGATATCTCTGTTTCTGTGGGACCTGAGCAAGGACATTTGGGAAGGCTCTCAGGAATATGTGAAAAAGAAAAACCCTCCAATAAAAAAGAGAAGGAAACATTCTGTGATACTGCTCTAAGTCATATGAATTCCGCTATCACAGTTAAGCTTCTGTTTTCGTTGAGCAGTATTCTGACACTTTTTTAGGTGAGTCAGCTAGGGGATACTCGGTAGTGCTTTGAGGCTTACGGTGAAAATGAAAACACCTTCAGACAAATACTGGAGGGAAGATTGGTGAGGAGATGTTTTGTGACTTGTGAATTTGACTCATAGAGTTATAGTTTTCTTCTAATAGAGTATTGCGGAACCCTGTTTGTAGAAAACGCTACAGGGGACATTCAAGATTATATGGATGGCTATGGAGAAAGAGGAAATATATTCAGGAAAAAACTGGAAAGATTCTTTCTGTGAAACTGCTATGTGATACATATACCTATTCATCTCACATAGAGAAAATTTTCTTTATATTATGCAGTTTTGAAGCTGCATCATGGACAGATTCATGAAGGGACATTTCGGAGCACATAGAGGCATATGGTATAAAAGGCGATATCTTCAGACAAAAACTTGAGAGAAGCTTTCTGAGAAATTGCTTTGTGGTGTGTGCATTCCACTGAGGGAGTTATACCTCTTTCATCATAAGGCAGTGTTTGAACGAGGTTCTTCTGAAAGTGCAAAAGTGATATTTTCCAACGCGTTGAAAACTATTGCAAAAAGTGAAATATCCTGAAATAAACACAGAAAGAAGCATTCCAAGAAAATGCTCTCTAACGTGTGCATTCATTTCAGAGAGTTAAAGCTTACAACACATTGCCCAGTTTGTAAGCTCTGTCTTTGGGTAATCGTTGAGGTGTTATTAAAAGGCTCCCGTGGGCCTGTGGTTAGTAGGGAAATGACTTCCGATGAAAACTGGAGAGAAGCTTTCGGAGCAGCTGCTTTGTGATGTGTGTATTCATCTCATAGCGTTACATCATTCTTTGGATTGAGCAGTTTGAAATCAATGTTTCTGTGGAACCTGAGAAAGAACATTTGGGAACGCTCCTAAGAATATGCTGAAAAAGTAATATACTCCAATTAAAAAGCAGAAGGAAACATTCTGCGAAACTGCTCCTGGTCATATCAAGTCCACTCGCACATTTAAGCTTCCATTTTCATTGAGCAGTATCCTAACACAGTTTTACGTGAGTTAGTTAAGAGATAATCGGGAGCACTTTGAGGCCAAAGGTGAAAAAGGAAATATCTTCAGATAGATACTCCAGAGGAGATTGATGTAGAAATCCTTTGTGTCGTATGCATTTCAGACACAGAGTTGAACTTTTCTTCACATAGGGGTTTATGGAATCCCATTGAGAGAAATAGCCACTGGGGACATTCTGGAGTATAATTACTGCTATGATGGAAGAGGAAATATCCTCAGACAAAAACTGGGAAGAAACTTTCTGTGAAACTGCTTTGTCACCGATATGTCTACTAATATCACATAGATGAAACCGTCTTTCTCTTACACAGTTTTGAAACTGCATCATGGACGGATTCGTGAAGGGACATTCGAGAGCACATACAGGCTGGTGTGGAAATAGAAGTTATCTTCAGATAACAATTGGAGAAAAATTTTCTGAGAAACTGCTGTGTGATGTCTACATTCCATGCAAGGAGTTATTCCTCTTTTCTCTCAAGGCAGTGTTTCAACACTGTTCCTGTAAAAGTGAAAAAGAGATATTTTGCAGCGTATTGAAGACTATGGCACAAATTGAAATATCCGGACATAAAATCCAAAAAAAAAAAAAAAAAAATTCCATGAAACTGCTGTCTGACGTGTACATTCATTTCAGAGTGTTAAAGCTTACATTAACTCATCCAGTTTGGAAACACTGTCTTTGAAGGAATTGCAAAGGGATATTAAGTGACACTGAGAGGCTTGTGGTGAGAAACAAAACGTCTTCCAATGAAAACTGGAGAGAACTTTTGGAGCAACTGCTTTGTGATGTGTGTATTCATTTCGTAGAGTCAAATCGTTCTTTGGATTGATCAGTTTAAAATTGCAGTTTCTGTGATACATGAGAAAGTACATTTGGGAACACTCTTAATAATATGCTGAAAAAGAAACACCATCCGATAAAAGCCAGAAGGAAACAGCCTGTGAAACTTCTCTAGGTCACTAGGTCACTTGAATTCCACTCGCACAGTTAAGCTTCTGTTTTCATTGAGCAGTACTCTAACAATGTTTTAGGTTAATCAGCTAAGGGATACTCTGGAGCGATTTGAGGCTTCTGGAGAAAATGCAAATATGTTTAGATAAATACTGGAGGAAGATTCCCGAGGAGCGGCATTGTGACATGGGCATTCCACTCACAGAGATATACTTCTCTTCTCATAGAGGAATGGGAAATCCCATTTGGAACAAAAGTGACCAGGGGACATTCGTTAGTATATGAAAGGCTATGGTGAAAAAGGAACTATCCTCAGACGAAAACTGGAAGGAATCTTTCTGTGAAACTGCCTTGTGATAGATATGTCTGTTCATTTCACATGGATAAAACTTTCTTTCTACTACGCAGTTTTGAAACTGCGTCATGGACGGATTCAAGAAGGGACATTCGGCAGGACATTCAGTCATATGGTGAAAAGGGAGTTATCTTCAGGTAAAAACTGGAGAGAAGCTGTCTGAGAAAGTGTTTTGAGATGTGTGCATTCCAGTCAGGGATTTATTCCTCTTTTCTCATAAGGCAATGTTTGAACACTGTTCCTGTAAAGCCGAACAAGTGACATTTTGCAGCGCATTGAAGACTATGGCGAAAAGTCAAATATGCTGAAATAAAACCCAGAAAGAAGGATTCCAGAAAACTGCACTCTGAAGTGTGCATTCATTTCAGAGAGGTAATGTTTACACTATGTTGCTCCGTTTGGAAACTCTGTCTTTGAATAATCACTGAAGGGATATTAAATGGTGCCCGGAGGCTTGTGGTGAGAAAGGAAACGCCTTCCATTGAAAACTGGACAGAATCTTTTGGAGTAACTGCTTTTTAATGTGTGTACGCACCTCAACAATTTAATTCATTCTTTGGATTGAGCCATTTGAAGTCACTGATTCTGTGGAACCTGAGAAAAGACATTTGGGAATGCTCTTAAGAATATGTTGAAAAAGAAATACCTTCTGATAAAAAACAAAAGAAAACTTTCTATGAAACTGCTCTTTGTCACGTGAAGTCAACTTAAGATTCGGTTTTCATTCAGCAGTATTCTAAACCTGTTTTTTGTTTAGTCTGTGAAGTGATATGCTGGAACGCTCTGAGGCTTTTGGTGAAAAAGGAAACATCTTCGGATACATAATGGGAAGAAAATTTCTGAGGAGCTGCTTTGTGACATGTGCACTCCACTCACAGGGTTATACTTTTTTTTTCCCTAGAAGATTGGAAAATTCCATTTGGAGAAAAATCTACAAGGGTACATTCGGGAATAAAAGGATGGCTATGGTGAAAAAGGAAATATCATCAGACAGAAAATGGAAAGAAGCTTTCTGTGAAACTGCATGGTGCTAGATATGTGTATTCACCTCACATGGATGAAACCTTCTTCTATTACGCCATTTTGAAACTGGGAAATGGACGGAAATGCGAAGGGACATTAGGGAGCACATTCAGGCCTGTGGGGAAATAGGTGATATCTTCACATAAAAACTGGAGAGAAGCTTTCTGAGAAACTGCTTTGTGATGTGTGCATTCCACTCAGGGAATAATACCTCTTTTCTCAAAAGGCACTTTTTGAACACTGTTCTTGTAAAACTAAAAAAGGGATATTTTGCAGCAAATTGAAGACTTTGGTGAAATGTGAAATATCCGGAATTAATAAAGGAAAGAAGTGATCTAAGAAATTCCCTTGTGACGTGTGCATTCATTTCAGAGAGTTAAAACTTACACTACGTTCCCCAGATTGGAAGCTCTGTTTTTGAGGAATTTGTGAAGGCATATTAAATGGTTCCCCTGGGCTTGTGGTGAGAAAGGAAATGTCTTCCGATGACAACTGGAGAGAAGCTTTCAGAGCAACTGCTTTGTGATGTGTGCAATCATCTCATAGAGTTAAATAATACCTTGGATTGAACAGTTTGATATCTCTATTTCTGTGAAACTTGAGCAAGAACATTTGGAACCCTCTCAATAATATGTGAAAAAGAAATACCCTCCAATAAAAAAGAGAAGTGATACTGCTCTAGGTCATGTGAATTCCACTTGCACAGTTAAGCTTTGTTTTACATAGAGCAGAATTCTAACACTCATTTAGGGGAGTCAGCTAAGCGATACTCGGGAGCGCTTTGAGAGTTACGGTGAAAATGAAAATATCTTCAGACAGAAACTGGAGAGAAGATATCTGAGGAGATGCTTTGTGACGTGTGAATTCCACTCATAGAGTTATAATTTTCTTCTCATACAGTATTGCTGAGTCTCGGTTGGAGGAAACGCCACCAGGGAACATTCGAGAATACACTGATGGCTATGGTGAAAAAGCAAATACACTCAGAAAAAACTTGGAAAGAAGCTTTCTGTGAAACTCCTATGTGATAGATATGTGTATTCATTTCACATAGAGAAAATTTTCTTTATATTACGCAGTTTGAAACTGCTTCATAGAAAGATTCGTGAAAGGACACTGGGGACATACCTTTTTTCTCACAAGGCAGTGTTTGAACACTGTTTCTGTAAAAGTGAAAAAGAGACATTTTGCTACGTATTGAAGACTATGTTGAAAACTGTAATATCAGGAGATAAAGCACGGAATAAAAGCGTTCCAAGAAATTTCTCTCTGACGTGTACATTCATTTCAGAGTGTTAAAGCTGACACTAAGTCACCTAGTTTGGAAACTCTGTCTTTGAGTAAATTCCGAAGGGATGTTAGTGACACATGGAGGCTTGTGCTGAGTAAGGAAACGCCCTCCGATGAAAACCGTACAGAATCTTTTGGAGTACCTGCTTTGTATTGAGTGCACGCATCTCATAGAATTAAAACAATTTTTGGATTGAGCAGTTTGAACTCACTGTTGCTGAGGAACCTGAGAAAGGACATTGGGAACGCTCTTAAGAATATGCTGAAAAAGAAACACCCTTCCATAAAAAACAGAAGAAAACTTTCTGTGAAACTCCTCTTTGTCACGTGAAGTCCACTTGCACAGTTAAGCCTCACTTTTCATTGAACAGTATTTTAACATTCTTTTAGGTGAGTCAGCTAAGGGATACTCGGGAGCACTCTGAGGCTGTCGGTGAAAAATGAAACATCTTCAGATACATACCGGAGAGAAGATTTCCGAGGAGCTGCTTTGTGACATGTGCATTCCACTCACAGGGTTATACTTCTTTTCTCCTGGAAGATTGCAGAATCCGATTTGTAGAAAAAGCTACAAGGGGACATTCGAGAGTACATGGACGGCTATGGTGAAAAAAGAAAATATACTCAGAGAAAAACCGGAAAGAAGTTTTCTGTGAAACTGCTATATGATAGATATGTCTCTTCATCTCACATAGAGAAAATTTTCTTTATATTATGCAGTTTTGAAACTGCGTATTAGATGGAAACACGAAGGGATATTAGGGAACACGTTCAGGCATACAGTGTAAAAGGAGATATCGTCAGACAAAAACTGGACAGAAGTTTCCTGAGAAACTGATTTGTGGTGTGTGCATTCCACTGAGGGAATTAAACCTCTCTCATCATAAGGCAGTGTTTGAACAATTTTCTCCTGAAAGTGAAAAGGTGGTATTTTGCAACACATTTAAAACTGTCACAAAAAGTGAAATATTCTGAAATAAAACCCAGAAAAAAGCGTTCGACGATAATGCTGTCTAACATGTGCATTCATTTCAGAGAGTTAAAGCTTAGACTACATTGTCCGGTTTGGAAACTCTGTTTTCAGGAATCCTTGAGGTGTTATTAAGAGGTGCCCCTGGTCTTGCTGTGAGTAAGGAAATGACTTCCGATGAAAACTGGAGAGAAGCTTGCAGACCAACTGTTTTGTGATGTGTGTATTCATTTCGTAGAGTTACATAATTCTTTGGGTTGAGCAGTTTGACATCACTGTTTCAGTGGAAACTGAGAAAGAACATTTGGGAACGCTGTTTAGAATATGCTGAAAAAGAAATATCCTCCTATAGAAACCAGAAGAAAACCTTCTGTGAAACTGCTCCAGGTCATATCAAGTCCACTCACACAGTAAAGCTTCCATTTTAAGTGAGCAGTATCTTAACACTGTTTTACGCGAGTCAGCTAAGGGATAATTGGGAGTGCTTTGAGGCTAACGGTGAAAACGGAAATATCTTCAGATATATACTCCAGAGGAGATTGATGGAGAAATGCTTTGAGACGTATGCATTTCAGACACAGAGTTGAACTTTTCTTCTCATAGGGGTTTATGGAATCCCATTGAGAGAAATGGCTACCGGGGACATTCTGGAGTATATTTACTGCTATAGTGGAAAAGGAAATATCCTCAGACAAAATCTGGAAAGAAACTTTCTTTGAACCTGCTTTGTGACAGATATGTCTATTCATCTCACATAGATGAAACTGCTTTTCTATTATGCAGTTTTGAAACTGCATCATCGACGGATGCGCGAAGGGACATTTGGGAGCACATACAGGCTGGTGGGGAAATAGGAGATATCTTCAGATAACAATTGGAGAGAAACTTTCTGAGAAACTGCTTTGTAAGGTTTGCATTCAACTCAGGGAGTTATACCTCTTTTCTCACAGGCAGTGTTTGAACACTGTTCCTCTAAAAGTGAAAAAGAGATACTTTTCAGCTTATTGAAGACTCTGGCTAAAATTGAAATATCCAGAAATGAAACCAACAAAAAAGCATTCGAATAAACTGCTCTCTGACGTGTACATTCACTTCAGAGTGTTAAAGCTTATGCTAAGTTGCCTCAGTTGGAAACTCTGTCTTTGAGGATATTGTGAAGGGATATTAAGTGACACCCGGAGGCTGGTGCTGAGAAACGAAACATCCTCCGATGAAAACTGGAGAGAAACTTTTGGAGCAACTGCTTTGTAATGTGTGTATTCATCTCATAGAATGAAATCATTCTTTGGATTGAGCAGTTTTAAATCGCTGTTTCTGTGATACATGAAAAAGGACATTTGGGAATGCTCTTAATAATATGCTGTAAAAGAAATACCATCCGGGCCGGCCGCAGTGGATCAAGCCTATAATTCCAACCCTTTGGGAGGCCGAAATGGGTGGATCACAAGGGCAGGAGATTGAAACCATCCTGGCTAATACGGTGAAACCCTGTCTCTACTAAAAAATACAAAAAACAACCCAACAGTGGTGGCGAGCGCCTGATGTCCAAGCTACTTGGGAGGCTGAGGCAGGAGAATGGCATAAACCTGGGAGACATAGCTTAGACTGAGCTGAGATCTGACCACTGAACTGCAGCCTGGGAATTAGAGCAAGACTCGTCTCCAATATAAAAGAAAGAAATACCATCCAATAAATGCCAGAAGGAAATTGTCTGTGAAAGTTCTCTAGGTTGCTTGAATTCCACTCTCACAGTATAGCTTCTGTTTTCATGCAGCAGTATTCTAACAATGTTTTACTTTATTCAGGTTAGCATACTCGGGAGCGATTTGACGTTTCCGATGAAAATGGAAATATCTTTAGATAGATGCTGGAGGACGATTTCCAAGGTGTGGCCCTGTGACGTGTGCATTGTACTCACAGAGATATACTTTTCTTCTCAACGCTGAATGGGAAATCCCGTTTGGAGAAAAAGCAACCAGGGGACATTCAGGAGTATATGAAAGGCTGTGGTAAAAAATGAACTATCCTCAGCCAAAATTGGAAAGAAGCTTTCTGTGAGACTGCTTTTTGATAGATATGTTTATTAATTTCACATGGATAAAACTTTCTTTCAATTACGCAGTTTTGAAAGTGTGCCATGGATGGATTTGTGAAGGGACGTTCTCCAGGACATTCAGCCATATGGAGAAATGGAGTTATCTTCAGGTACAAACTGGAGAGGAGCTGTCTCAGAAAGTGCTTTGAGATGTGTGCATTCCACTCAGGGATATATTCCTCTTTTCTCATAAGGCTACGTTTGAACAGTGTTGTTGTAAAACTGAAAAAGTGACATTTTGCAGCCCATTGAAGACTATGGCGAAAAGTGAAGTATCCTGAAATAAAACCCAGAAAGAAGGATTCCAGGAAACTGCACTCTGACGTGTGCATTCATTTCAGAGAGATAAAGTTTACAATACGTTGCTCCGTTTGGAAACTCTGTCTTTGAATAATCACTGAAGGGATATTAAGTGGTGCCCGGAGGCTTGTGGTGAGAAATGAAATGCCTTCCGATGAAAACTGGACAGAATCTTTCGTAGTAACTGCTTTGCAATGTGTGTATGTGTTTCAAAGAATTAAATCAAACTTTGGATTGAGCAGTTTGAACTCACTATTTCTGTGGAACCTGAGAAAGGACATTTGGGAACTCACTTAACAATATGCTGAAAAGAAATACCCTGCGATAAAAAAACAGAAGAAATTTTTCTGTGAAACTGCTCTTTGTCATGTGAAATCCACTCGCACAGTTAAGCTTCGGTTTTCAGTGGGCAGTATTCTAACACTGTTTTGTTTACTCTGTGAAGTGATATGCTGGAATGCTCTGAGGTTTTCGGTGAAAAAGGAAACATCTTCAGACACATAGCAGAGAGAAGATTTCCGAGGAGCTGCTTTGTGACATGTGCATTACACTCACAGGGTTATACTTATTTTCTCCTAGAAGATTGTGGAATCCGATTTGGAGAAAAATCTAAAGGGGGACATTCGAAAACATACAGACTGCTATGTTGGAAAAGGAAATATCGTCAGACAAATAGTGGAAAGAAGCTTTCTGTGAAACTGCGTTGTGTTAGATACATCTATTCACCTCCCATAGATAAAACTTTTCTCTATTGCGCAGTTTTGAAACTGCGTAATGGACAGAAAAGTGAAAGGACATTAGGGAGCACATTCAGGCCTGTGGGGAAATAGGAGATATCTTCACATAAAAACTGGAGAGAAGACCTCTGAGGATCTGCTTTGTGATGTGTGCATTCCACATAGGGAATTATACCTCTTTTCTCATGAAGCAGTTTTTGAACACTGTTCCTGGAAAACTGAAAAAGGGATATATTGTAGCGAATTGAAGGCTTTGGTGAAATGTGAAGTATCCTGAGTTAATACCAGGAAAGGAGCATTCTATGAAACTCATCTCTCACGTGTGCATTCATTTCAGAGAGATAAAGCTTACACTACGTTGCCAGTTTCGAAGCTCTGTCCTTGAGGAATTTGAGAAGGGATATTAAGTGGTTCCCCTGGGCTTGTGGTGAGAAAGGAAAACTCTTCTGAAGAAAACTGCAGAGAAGCTTTCAGAGCAACTGTTTTGTGATGTGTGCAATCATCTCTTAGAGTTAAATCATTCTTTGGATTGACCATTTTGATATCTCTGTTTCTCTGGAACCTGAGCAAGGACATTTGGGAACGCACTGAAGAAGATGTGAAAAAGAAAACCCTCCAATAAAAAAGAGAAGGAAACATTCTGTGATACTGCTCTAAGTCACGTCAATTCCACTATCACAGTGAAGCTTCTGTTTTCATTGAGCAGTATTCTAACACTCTTTTACCTGAGTCAGCTAAGGGATACTCAGGAGTGCTTTGAGGCTTACGGTGGAAAAGAAAACATCTTCAGACAGATACTGGAGAGGTGAGATCTGAGGAGTTGCTTGGTTACGTGTGAATTCCATTTATAGAGTTATAGTTTTCTTCTCATAAAGTATTGCAGAACCCCGTTTGTAGAAAATGCTACAAGGGACATTCAAGAGTATATGGATGGCAGTAGTGAAAGAGGAAATATACTCAGAAAAGAAATGGAAAGATTCTTTCTGTGAAACTTCTATGTGATAGATATGTCTATTCTTCTGACATAGAGAAAATTTTCTTTATATTATGCAGTTTTGAAACTACGTCATGGCCAGATTTGTGAAGGGACATTTCGGAGCACATTCAGGCATATGATGTAAAAGGAGATATCGTCAGACAAAAACTGGAGAGAAGGTGTCAGAGAAACTGCTTTGTGGTGTGGGCATTCCACTGAGGGAGTTATACTTCTTTCATCATAAGGCAGTGTTTGAATGAGGTTCTCATGAAAGTGCAAAAATGATGTTTTCCAACGTGTTGAAAACTATTGCAAAAAGTGAAATATCCTGAAATAAAACCCACAAAGAAGCATTCCAAGACAATTTTCTCTAACGTGTGCATTTATTTCAGAGCGTTAAAGCTTACACTACAGTGCCTAGTTTGGAAGCTCTGTCTTTGGGGAATCTTTGAAGTGTTATTAAGAGGCGCCTGTGGGCTTGTGGTTAGTAAGGAAATGACTTCCGATGAAAACTGGAGAGAAGCTTTTGAAGCAGCTGCTTTGTGATGTGTGTATTCATCTCATAGCATTACAGTGTTACATCATTCTTTGGATTGAGCAGTTTGTAATCGATGTTTCTTTGGAAGCTGAGAAAGAACATTTGGGAACACTCTTAAGAATATGCTGAAAAATAAATATCTTCTGATAAAAACCAGAAGGAAACATTCTGCAAAACCACTCCAGGTCATATCAAATCCACACGCACAGTTAAGCTTTCGTTTTCATTGAGCAGTATCCTAACACTGTTTTACCTGAGTCAGCTAAGGGATAATTGGGAGTGCTTTGAGGCTAACGGTGAAAACGGAAATATCTTCAGATATATACTCCAGAGGAGATTGATGGAGAAATGCTTTGAGACGTATGCATTTCAGACACAGAGTTGAACTTTTCTTCTCATAGGGGTTTATTGAATCCCATTGAGAGAAATAGCTACCGGGGACATTCTGGGGTATATTTACTGCTATAGTGGAAAAGGAAATATCCTCAGACAAAATCTGGAAAGAAACTTTCTGTGAAACTTCTTTGTGACCAATATGTCTATTAATCTCACGTAAATGAAACTGTCTTTCCATTACGCAATTTTGAAACTGCATCATGGATGGAATCATGAAGGGACATTCGAGAGCACATACAGGCTGGTGTGGAAATAGGAGTCTTCAGAAAACAATTGAAGAGAAACTTTCTGAGAAACTGCTTTGTGATGTCTGCATTCCACTCAGGGAGTTATAGCTCTTTTCTCGCATGGCAGTGTTTTAACACTGTTCCTGTAAAAGTGAAAGAGATATTTTGCACTGTATTGAAGGCTATGGCGAAAATAAAAATATCTGGACATTAAACTCAGAAAAAAGCGTTCCAGGAAACTGCTCTCTGACGTATACATTCATTTCAGAGTGTTAAAGCTGACAATAAGTAACCCAGTTTGGAAACTCTGTCTTTATAGAAATTGTGAAGTGATATTCAGTGACACCCGCAGGCCTGTGCTGAGAGAGGAAACGTCTTCCGTTGAAAACTGGAGAGAAAATTTCAGAGCAACTCCTTTGTGATGTGTGTATTCTCTTCGTAGAGTTAAATCGTTCTTTGGATTGATCAGTTTTAAATCTCTGTTTCTGTGATACCTGAGAAAGAACATTTGGGAACACTCTTAATAGTATGCTGAGATAGAAACACTACACGATAAACGCCAGAAGGAATCTGCCTGTGAAATTTCTCTAGGTTGCTTGATTTCCACTAGAACAGTTAAGCTTTTGTTTTCATTGAGCAGTACTCTAACAATGTTTTAGGTTAATCAGCTAAGGGTAGTCGGGAGCGATTTGAGGATTCCGGTGAAAACAGAAATATCTTTAGATAGATTCTGGAGGAAGATTTCCGAGGAGCGGCCTTGTGACGTGTGCATTTCACTCACAGAGATATACTTTTCTTCTCATAGAGAAATGGGAAATCCCGTTTGGAGAGAAAGCAACCAGGAGACATTCGTGAGTTTATGAAAGGGTATGGTGAAAAAGGAACTATCCTCAGACAAAAACTGGAAGGAAGCTTTCGGTGAAACTGCCTTGTGATAGGTATGTCTGTTCATTTAACATGGATAAAACTATCTTCCTATTAGGCAGTTCTGAAACTGTATCATGGTCAGATTTGCTAAGGCATGGTCAGCAGGACATTCAGGGATATGGCGAAAAGGGTGTCATCTTCAGGTAAAAACTGGAGAGAAGCTGTCTGAGAAAGTGCCTTGAGATGTGTGCATTTCACTCAGAGATTTATACCTCTTTTCTCACAAGGCAGTGTTTGAACATTGTTCCTGTAAAAGTGAAAAAGTGACATTTGGCAGCACATTGAAGACTATGGCGAAAAGTCAAATTTCCTGAAATAAAACCCAGAAAGAAAGATTCCAGGGAACTGCACTCTGATGTATGCATTGATTTCAGACAATTAAAGTTTACACTACATTGCCCCATTTGGAAACTCTGTCTTTGAAGAATCTGTGAAGGGATATTAAGTGGCACCTGGAGGCTTGTGGTGAGAAAGGAAATGCCTTCCATTGAAAACAGGACAGAATCTTTCTGGGTAACTGCTTTGTAATGTGTGTACGCATCTCAACAAATTAAATCATTCTTTGGATTGAGGAGTTTGAAGGCATTGATGCTCTTTAACCTGAGAAAGGACATTTGGGAACACTCTTAAGAATGTGTTGAAACAGAAATACCTTCCGATAAAAACAGAAGAAAAGTTTCTCTGAAACTGCTCTTTGTCACATGAAGTTCACTTAATATTTGGTTTTCATTAAGCAGTATTCTAGAACTGTTTTTCTTTAGTCTGTGAAGTGATATGCTGGAGCGCACTGAGGCTTTTGGTGAAAAAGGATACATCTTCAGATACATACTGGAGAGAAGATTTCCGACGAGCTGCTTTGTGACATGTGCATTCCACTCACAGGGTTATCCTTTTTTCCTCCTAAAAGATTGGAAAATCCCATTTGGAGAAAAAGCTACAAGGGACATTCAGGAATACAAGGACGGCTCTGGTGAAAAAGGAAATATCATGGGACAAAAAGTGGAAATAAGCTTTCTGTGAAACTACATGGTGGTAGATATGTCTATTCACCTCATACAGATAAAACCTTCTTCTATTACGCCATTTTGAAACCACGAAATGAATGGAAATGCGAAGGGACATTAGGGAACACATTCAGTCCTGTGTGGAAATAGGAGATATCTACACATAAAAACTGGAGAGAAGATTTCTGAGAAACTGCTTGGTGATGTGTGCATTCACTCAGGGAATTATACCTCTTTTCTCATAAGGCACTTTTTGAACACTGTTGCTGTGAAACTGAAAAAGGGATATTTTGCAGTGCATTGAAGACTTTGGCGAAATGTGAAATACCCGGAATTAAAAAAGGAAAGAAGTGATCTAAGAAATTCCCTTGTGACATGTGCATTCATTTCAGAGAGTTAAAGCTTACACTGTGTTCCCCAGCTTGGAAGCTCTGTCTTTGAGGAATTTTTGAAGGGATAATAAGTGGTTCTCTTGTGCTTGTGGTGAGAAAGAAACGTCTTCCGATGAAAACTGCAGAGAATCTTTCAGAGCAACTGCTTGGTGATGTGTGTCATCATCTCATAGACGTCAATCATTGTTGGGATTGAGCAGTTTGATATCTCTCTTTCTGTGGAACCTGAGCAGAAACATTTGGGAGCACTCTCAAAATTATGTGAAAAAGAAATACCCTCCAATAAAATAGAGAAGGAAACATTCTGTGATACTGTGCTAGGTAGCCTGAATTCCAAATGCACCGTTAAGCTTCTGCTTTCATTTAGCAGTATTCTAACACTCTTTTAGGTGAGTCAGCTAAGGGATACTTGGAAGTGCTTTGAGACTTACGGTGAAAACGAAAATATCTACAGACAGATACTGGAGATAAGAAATCTGAGGAGCTGCTTGGTGACGTGTGAATTTCACTCATAGAGTTGTCGTTTTCTTCTCATATAGTATTGTGGAATCCTGTTTGGATAAAACGCTACCAGGGGACATTTGATAGTATATGGACGGCTATGGTGAAAAAGGAAATATACGGAGAAAAAACTGGAAAGAAGCTTTTGTGAAACTGCTATGTGATAGATATGTCTATTCATCTCACATAGAGAAATTTTTTTTTATATTACACAGTTTTGAAACTGCGTCATGGATGGATTCATGAAGGGAGGTTTAGCAGGACATTGAGGCGAACGGTGAAAAGGGGGTTATCTTCAGATAAAAACCAGAGAGAAGCTATATGTGAAAGTGCTTCAGATGTGGGCATTCTACTCAGTGATTTATACCTCTTTTCTCATAAGGCTGTGTTTGAACACTGTCCCAGCAAAACTGAAAATGTGACATTGTACAGTGCATTGAAGGCTATGGCGAAAATTGACATATCCTGAAATAAAACCCAGAAAGAAGGATGCCAAGAAACTGTGCTCTGACATATGCATTCATTTCAGAGAGTTAAAGTTTACACTTCGTTGCCCCGTTCAGAACCTCTGTCTTTGAAAAATCTGTGAAGGGATATTAAGTGGTGCCCGAAGGCTTGCATTGAGAAAAGAAACACCTTCTGATCAAAATTGGACAGAATCTTTCAGAGTAATTTCTTTGTAATGTGTGTATGCATCTGATAGAAATAAATCATTCTTTGGATTGAGCATTTTGAACTCACTGTTTCTGTGGAAACTGAAAAGGGACATTTTGGAATGCTCTTAAGAAGATGCTGAAAAAGAAATACCCTCCGATAAAAAACAGAAGAATACTCTCTGTGAAACTGCTGTTTGTCACATGAAGTCCACTCACACAGTTACGCTTCAGTTTTCATTGAGCAGTGTTCTAACACTTTTTTTGTTTAGTCTGTGAAGTGATATGCTGGAGCGCTTTGAGGCTTTCAGTGAAAAAGGAAACATCTTCAGATACATACCATAGAGATGATTTCCGAGGAGCTGCTTTGTGACATGTGCATTCCTCTCACAGGATTATACTTCTTTTCTCCAAGAAGATTGGGGAATCCCACTTGGAGAAAAAGCTATAAAGGGACATTCGAGAATATATGGACTGCTATAGTGAAAAAGAAAATATCATCAGACAAAAAGTGAAAGAAGATTTCTGTGAAACTGCGTTGTGGTAGATATGTCTACTCATCTCCCATAGAAAAAACTTTTTTCTGTTACGCAGTTTTGAAACTGCATAATGGACAGAAATGTGAAGGGATATTAGTGAGCACATTCAGGCCTGTGGGGAAATAGGAGATATCTTCACATAAAAACTGGAGAGAACCTTTCTGAGAAACTGCTTTGTGATGTGTGCATTCCACTCAGGGAATTATACTTCTTTTCTCATAAGGCACTTTTTGAACACTGTTCCTGTAAAACTGAAAAAGAGATATTTTGCAGCGAATTGAAGACTTTGCTGAAATGTTAAATAGGCTGAATTAAAACCAGGAAAGAAGCGTTCCATGAAACTCCTCTCTGACGTGTGTATTCATTTCACAGAGTTAAAGCTTACACTACATTGCCCAGTTTGAAAGCTCCGTCTTTGAGGAATTTGTGAAAGGATATTAAGTGGATATCCTGAGCTGGTGGTGAGAATGGAAACGTCTTCCAATGAAAACTGCAGAGAAGCTTTCAGAGCAACTTCTTTGTGATGCGTGTAATCATATCATAGAGTTAAATCATTCTTTGGATGGAGGATTTTGATATCTCTGCTTCTGTGGAACCTGAGCAGAGACATTTGGGAACGCCCTCAAGAATATGTGAAAAAGAAACACCCTCCAATAAAAAAGAGAAGGAAACACTCTGTGATACTTCTCTAGGTAACGTGAATTCCACTATGACAATTAAGCTTCTGTTTTCATTGAGCAATATTCTAACACTGTTTTATGTGTGTCAGCTAAGGGGTACTCGGGAGCGTTTTGTGGCTTACGGTGAAAAAGAGAATATTTCAGACAGATACCGGAGAGAAGATATCTGAGGATTTGCTTTGTGACGTGTGAATTCCACTCCTACTGTTATAGTTTTCTTCTTATAGAATATTGCAGAATCCCGTTTGTGGAAAATGCTACAGGGGACATTTGAGAGTATACGGACGGCTGTAGTGATAGAGGATATATACTCAGAAAAAAACCTGGAAGGAAGCTTTCTGTGAAAAAGCTTTGTGATAGATATGTCTATTCAGTTCACATGGATAAAACTTTCTTTCTATTATGCAATTTTGAAATTGCATCATAGACAGATTCGTGAAGGGATGTTTGGAAGGACTTTCAGGCGTATGGTGAAAAGGGAGTTATCTTCAGATAAAAACTAGAGAGAAGCTGTCTGAGAAAGTGCTTTGAGATGAGTGCATTCCACTCAGGGATTTATACGTCTTTTCTCATAAGGCAGTGTTTGTACACTGTTCCTGTAAAACTGAAAAAGTGACATTTTTCAGTGCATTGAAGACTATGGCGAAAAGTGAAATATCCTGAAATAAAACCAAGAAAGAAGGATTCCAAGAGTCTGCACTCTGACGTTTGCATTCATTTCAGAGAGTTACAGTTTAAACTTCGTTGCCCCATTTGGAAACTCTGTCTTTGAAGAATCTATGAAGGGATATTTAGTGGTGCCCAGAGTCTTTTTGTGAGAAAGGAAATGCCTTCTGATGAGAACTGGACAGAATCTTTCGGAGTAACTGCTTTTTAATGTGTGTATGCATCTTATAGAATTAAATCATTCATTAGATTGAGCAGTTTGAACTCATTTTATTTGTGAAAACTGAGAAAGGACATTTGGGAATGCTCTTAAGAATATGCTGAAAAGGAAATACCCTCTGATGAAAAACAGAGGAAAATTTTGTGTGAAACTGCTGTTTGTCACGTGAAGTCCACTGGCACAAATAAGCTTCAGTTTTCATTGAGCAGTATGCTAACACTGTTTTTGTTTATTCTGTGAAGTGATATGCAAGAGTGTTCTGAGGCTTTCGGTGAAAAAGAAAACAATTTCAGATATATACCAGAGAAAAGATTTCCCAGGAGCTCTTTTGTGACATGTGCATTCCACTCACAGGGTTATCCTTTTTTTCTGCTAGAAGATTGGGGAATCTTGTTTGAAGAAAGAGCTACAAGAGGACATTCGGGAATATACGGACTACTATGTTAAAAAAAGGAACTATCATCAGACAAAAACTGGAAAGAAGCTTTCTGTGAAACTGCGTTGTGGTAGATATGTCTATTCACCTCCCATAGATAAAACTTTTTTATATTACACAGTTTTGAAACTACGTAATGGACGAAAACGTGATGGGACATTAGGGAGCACATCCAGGACTGTGGCAAAAGAGGAGAGAGCTTCACATAAAAACTGCAGAGAAGCGTTCTGAGAAACTGCTTTGTGATGTGTGCATTCCCCTCAGGGAATTATACCTCTTTCCTCATAAGGCACCTTTTGAACCCTGTTCCTGTAAAACTGAAAAAGGGATATTTTGCAGCAAATTGAAGCCTCTGGTGATATGTGAATATCCTGAATTAAAACCAAGAAAGGAGCGTTTTAAGAAACTCATCTCTGACGTGTGCATTCATTTCAGAGAGTTAAAACTTACACTATGTTGCCCGATTTGGAATCTCTGTCTTTCGGGAATTTTTGAAGGGATATTTAGTGGTTACCCTGGGATTGTCGTGAGAAAGGAAACATCTTCCGATGAAAAGTGCAGAGATGTTTTCAGAGCAACTGCTTTGTGATGTGAATAATCACCTCGTAGACTTAAATAATTGTTTGGATTGAGCAGTTTCATACCTCTGTTTCTGTGGAACCTGAGCAGGGACATTTGGGAACGCTTTCAAGAATATGTGAAAAAGAAACAGCCTCCAATGAAAAAGAGAAGGAAACACTCTCTGATACTTCTCAAGGTCACGTGAATTTCATTCGCACAGTTAAGCTTCTGTTTTCATTGAGCAGTATTTCAACACTCTTAGGTGAGTCAGTGAGGGGATACATAGGAGCGCTTTGAGGCTTACGGTGAAAACGAAAATATCTTCAGACAGACACTGTAGAGAAGATATCTGAGGAGCTGCTTTTTGACCTGTGAATTCTACTCGTAGAATTATACTTTTCTTCTCATTGAGTATTGCGGAATCCCTATTGGAGAAAATGCTGCAGGGGACATTCGAGAGTGTATGGATTGCTATGCTGTAAAAGGAAATATACTCAGAAAAAAACTGGAAAGAAGCTTACTGTGAAACTGCTATGTGATAGATATGTCTATTCATCTTACATAGAGAAAATTTTCTGTAGATTACGCAGTTTTGAAACTGCGTCATGGACAGATTTGTGAAGGGATATTTGGGAGCACATTCAGGCATATGACGTAAAAGAAAATATCATCAGATAAAAGCTTGAGAGAAGCTTTCTGAGAAACTGCTTTGTGGTGTTTGCCTTCCACTGAAGGAGGTATACCTCTTTCATCATAAGGCAGTGTTTGAACAAGATTCTTCTGAAAGTGAAAAAGTGATACTTTTTGTGCAATGCATTGAAATCTATCACCAAAAGTGAAATATCCTGAAATTACACCCAGAAAGAAGCGTTCAAATAAAATGCTCTCTAATGTGTGCATTCATTTCACAGAGTTAAAGGTTACACTACATGGCCCAGTTTGGAAGCTCTGTTTTTGAGGAATCTTTGAAGTGTTATTGAGAGGTGCCCCTGGGCTTGTGCTGAGTAAGGAAACAGTTTCCGATGAAACCTGGAGAGAAGCTTTCGGAGCAGCTGCTTTGTGATGTGTGTATTCATCTTGTAGCGTTACATCATTTTTTTGATTGAGCAGTTTTGAAATCAATGTTTCTGTGGAAACTGAGAAAGAACATTTGGGAATGCTCCTAAGAATATGGTGAAAAAGGAATATCCTCCTATAAAAATCAGAAGGAAACATTCTGTGAATCCGCTCCAGGTCGTATCAAGTCCACTCGCACAGTTAAGCTGCCGTTTATATTGAGCAGTATACTAACAGTATTTTACATGAGTCAGCTGAGGGATAATCGGGAGCACTTTGAGGCTAGCAGTGAAAACGGGAATATCTTCAGATAGATACTTGACAGGAGATTGATGAAGAAATGTTTGTGATGCATGCATTTCCCTCACAGAGTTAAACTTCTCTTCTCATAAGGGTTTATGGAATCCCGTTGGGAGAAGTAGCTCTCGGGGACATTCAGCATTGTATTTACTGCTATGGTGGAAAAGGAAATATCCCAAGACAAAAACTGGAAAGAAACTTTCTGTGAAACTGCTTTGTGACTGATATGTCTATGCATCTCACATAGATGAAACTGTCTTTCTATTATGCAGTTTTGAAACTGCATCATGGACGGATTCCTGAAGGGACATCCGGGAGCACATACAGGCTGGTGGGGAAGTTGGAGATATGTTCAGATAACAATTGGAGAGAAAGTTTCTGAGAAACTGCTTTGTGATGTCTGCATTCCACTCAGGCAGTTGTACCTCTTTTCTCACAAGACAGTATTTGAACAGTTCCTGTCAAAGTGAAAACAGATATTTTGCAGCGTATTGAAGCCTATGGCGACAATTGAAATATCTGGAATTAAAACCCAGAAAAAAGCCTTCCAAGAAACTGCTTTCTGACGTGTACATTCATTTCAGAGTGATAAAGCTTGCGCTAAGTCGCCCACCTTGGAAAATCTGTCTTTGAGGAAATTTTGAAGGGATATTAAGTGACACCCAGAGGCTTGTGGTCAGAAAGGAAACGTCTTCCGATGAAAACTGGAGAGAAACTTTTGGAGCAACTGCTTAGTGATGGGTGTATTGACTTCATATAGTTAAATCATTCTTTGGATTGAGCAGTTTTGAATTCCTTTTTATGTGATACCTTAATAAGGACATTTGAGAGCACACTTAATAATATGGTGAAAAAGAAATACCATCTGAAAAGCGCCAGAAGGAAACTGTCTGTGAAACTTCCCTAGGTTGCTTCAATTCCACTCGCACAGTTAGTTTCAGTTTTCATTGAGAAGAATTCTAACAACGTTTTAGGTGAATTAGCTAAGGCATAGTCGGGAGCGATTTGAGGCTTCTGGTGAAAACGAAAATATCTTTAAATAGATACTGGAGGAAGATTTCCGAGGAGCGGCCTTGTGAGGTCTGCATTCTACTCACAGAGATATACTTTTCTTCTCATAGAGGAATGGGAAATCCCGTTTGAAGAAAAAGTGACCAGGGGACATTCGGGGTTATATGAAAGTCTATGGTGTAAAAGGAACTATCCTCAGACAAATACTGGACAGAAGGTTTCTGTGAAAATGCTTTGTGACAGATATGTCTATTCATTTCACATGGATAAAATTTTCTTTCTATTATGCAGTTTTGAAAGTGTGCCATGGAAGATTCCCGAAGGGACGTTTGGCAGGACATTCAGGCGTACAGTGAAATGGGAGTTATCTTCAAATACAAACTGGAGAGAAGCTGTCTCAGAAAGTGCTCTGAGATGTGTGCATTCCACTCAGGGATTTATGCTTCTTTTCTCATAAGGCAGTGTTTGAACACTGTTCCTGTAAAACTGAAATAGTGACATTTTGCAGCCCATTGAAGACTATGGCCAAAAGTGAAATATCCTGAAATAAAACCCAGAAAGAAGGATTACAAGAAACTGCACTCTGACGTGTGCATTCATTTCAGATAGTGAAAGTTTACACTACGTTGCCCTGTATGGAAACTGTTTCTTGGAAAAATATGTGAAGGGATATAAAGTGTCGCCCGGAGTCTTGTGGTGAGAAACGAAATGCCTTCCGATGAAAACTGGACAGAATCTTTCGGAGTAACTGCTTTGTAATGTGTGTATGCATTTCAAAGGATTAAATCATTCTTTGGATTGAGCAGTTTGAACTCACTGTTTCTGTGGGAACTGAGAAAGGACATTTGGGAATGCTCTTAACAATATGCTGAAAAAGAAATACCCTGCGATAAAAAACAGAATAAACTTTCTGTGGAACTGCTCTTAGTCACGTGAAGTCCACTCGCACAGTTAAGCTTCCATTTTCATTGGGCTGTATTCTAACACTGTTTTTGTTTACTCTGTGAATTGATATGCTGGATCGCTCTGAGGCTTTCCGTGAAAAAGGAAACATCTTCAGATACATATCAGAGAGAAGATTTCCGAGGAGCTGCTTTGTGACATGTGCATTCCTCTAACAGGGTTATACTTCTTTTCTCCTAGAAGATTGGGGAATACCCTTTGGAGAAAAAGCTACAAGAGGACAATCGAGAACATATAGACTGCAATGGTGGAAAAGGAAGTATCATCAGGCTAAAAGTGGAAAGAAGCTTTCTGTGAAACTGTGTTATGGTAGATATATCTATTCACCTCCCATAGATAAAACTTTTTTCTAATGCGCAGTTTTGAAACTACGTAATGGATGGAAAAGTGAAGGGACATTAGGGAGCACATTCAGGCCTGTGGGGAAATAGGAGATATCTTCACATAAAAACTGGAGAGAAGACCTTTGAGAAACTGCTTTGTGATGTGTTCATTCCAGTCAGGGAAATATACCTCTTTTCTCATGAGGCAGTTTTTGAACACTGTTCCTGGAAAACTGAAAAAGGGATATTTTGCAGCTAATTGAAGACTTTGGTGAAATGTGAAATATCCTGAATTAAAACCAGGAAAGGAGCATTCTACGAAACTCATCTCTCACGTGTGCATTCATTTCAGAGAGGTAAAGCTTACACTATGTTAGCAGTTCGGAAGCTCTGTCTTTGAGGAATTTGAGAAGGGATGTAAAGTGGTTCCCCTGAGCTTGTGGTGAGAAAGGAAATGTCTTCCGAAGAAAACTGCGGAGAAGCTTTCAGAGCAACTGCTTTGTGATGTGTGCAGTCTTCTCTTGGAGTTAAATCATTCTTTGGATTGACCATTTTGATATCTCTGTTTCTGTGGAACCTGAGCAAGGACATTTGGGAATGCACTGAAAAAGATGTGAAAAAGAAAATCCCTCCAATAAAAAAGAGAAGGAAACATTCTGTGAAACTGCTCTAAGTCACGTGAATTCCCCTATCACAGTTAAGCTTCTGTTTTCCTTGAGCAGTATGCTGACATTCTTTTAGGTGAGTCAGCTAAGGAATACTCGGTAGTGCTTTGAGGCTTATGGTGCAAACGAAAACATCTTCAGACTGTTACTGGAAAGAAGATATCTGAGGAGATGTTTTGTGACATGTGAACTCCACGCATAGACTTATAGTTTTCTTCTAATAGAGTATTGCAGAACTCCGTTTGTTGAAAACGGTACAGGGGACATTCAAGAGTATATGGACGGCTACAGTGAAAGAGGAAATATACTCAGGAAAAAATTGGAAAGATTCTTTCTGTGAAACTGCTATGTGATAGATATGTCTATTCATCACATGGAGAAAATTTTCTTTATATTATGCAGTTTTGAAACTGCGTCATGGACAGATTAGCGAAGGGACATTTCAGAGCACATTCAGGCATATGCTCTAAAAGGAGATATCATCAGACAAAAAGTGGAGAGAAGCTTTCTGAGAAACTGCTTTGTGGTGTGTGCATTGCACTGAGGGAGCTATACCTCTTTCATCATAAGGCAGTGTTTGAACGAGATCCTTCTGAAAGTGCAAAAGTGATATTTTCCAACGCGTTGTAAACTATCGCGAACAGTGAAATATCCTGAAATAAACCCAGAAAGAAGCCTTCCAAGAAAACGCTCTCTAACGTGTGCATTCATTTCAGAGAGTTAAAGCTTACATCACATTGCCCAGTTTGGAAGCTCTTTCTTTGAGGAATCTTTCAGGTGTTATTAAGCGGTGCCCCTGGACTTGAGGTGAGTAAGGAAATGACTTCCAATGAAAACAGGAGAGAAGCTTGTGGAGCAACTGCTTTGTGATGTGTGTATTCATCTGGTAGAGTTACATCATTCCTTGGGTTGAGCAGTTTGAAATCACTGTTTCTGGGGAACCTGAGAAAGAACACTTGGGAAGGCTCTTAAGTATATGCTGAAGAAGAAATATCCTCCTATAGATGCCAGAAGAAAACCTTCTGTGAAACTGCTCCAGGTCTTATCAAGTACAATCACACAGATAAGCTTCCCTTTTCATTGAGTAGTATCCTAACACTGTTTTACGTGAGTCAGCTAAGGGATAATCGGGCGCACTTTGAGGCTAACGTTAAAAACGGAAATATCTTCAGATAGATACTTGAGAGGAAATTCATGAAAAAATGCTTTGTGATGCATGAATTTCCCACACAGAGTTAATCTTTTCTTCTCATAGGGTTTTATGGAATCCCATTGGCAGAAATAGCTACCAGGGACATTCAGCAGTTTATTTACTGCTATGGTGGAAAAGGAAATATCCTCAGACAAAAACTGGAAAGAAACTTTCTGTGAAAGTGCTTTGTGAGCGATATGTCTGTTAATCTCTAATGGATGAAACTGTCTTTCCATTATACAGTTTTGAAACTGCATCATGGACGGATTCGTGAAGGGACATTCGGGAGCACATAGAGGCTCGTGGGGAAACAGGAGATATCTTCAGATAACAATTGGAGAGAAACTTTCTGAGAAACTGCTTTCTGATGTCTTCATTCCACTCTGGGAGTTATACCTCTTTTCTGATAAGGCAGTGTTTGAACACTGTTCCTGTAAGAGTGAAAAAGAGATACTTTGCAGCGTATTGAGGACTATGGTGAAAACTGAAATATCCGGAAATAAAACCCAGAAAAAAGCATTCGAAGAAACTGCTCTCTGACGTGCATATTCGTTTCAGAGTGTTAAAGATGACACTAAGTTGCACAGTTTGGAAACTGTGTCTTTGAGAAAATTGTGAAGGGATATTAAGTGACACCCTGAGGCTTATGGTGAGAAAGGAAATGTCTTCCGATGAAAACAGGAGAGAAACTTTCGGAGCAACTCCTTTGTGATGTGTGTATTCATCTCATAGAGTGACATCGTTCTTTGCATTGAACAGTTTTAAATCGCTGTTTCGGTGATACCTGAGAAAGGACATTTAGGAACGCTTTTAATAATATGCTGTAAAAGAAATACCATCCGATAAATGCCAGAAGGAAACTGTCTGTGAAACTCCTCTAGGTTGCTTGAATTCCACTTGCACAGTTAATCTTCTGTTTTCATTGAGCAGTATTCTAACAGTGTTTTTGATTAATCAGCTAAGGGATACACGGGAGCGATTTGAGGGTTCCGGTGAAAAGGGAAATATCTTTAGATAGATACTGGAGGAAGATTTTTGAGGAGCGGCCTTTTGATGTATGCATTCTACTCACAGAGATATACTTTTCTTCTCATAGAGGAATGGGAAATCCCGTTTTTTAGAAAAAGCGACCAGGGGACATTCGGGAGTATATGAAATGCTATGGTGAAAAAGGAACTATCCTGAGAAATACTGGAAATAAAGTTTCTGTGAAACTGCGTTGTGGCAGATATGTCTACTCACTTTTCATAGTTAAACTTGTTTCTATTACGCATTTTGTCAGTAGAATTGAGGAATACTTTTTGTCCTCTTCAGGCTCTGGGTTTTTTTGAACCTTTTTGGAATGATTATTTTAACTCCGTTAGAGAAAGTACACACGGAGATGAACACATGCACATACATATGTAAAATGGAAAGATGTAATTTTGATGTGTTTTGATTTTAAATATAGATTTGCTATAATAAAAACTGTATCTTTTAAGACGAAAAATAAAGAAACTGCATAATGGACGGAAACGAGAAGGGACATTCGGGAGAAAATTCCAGCCTGTGGGGAAATAAGAGATATCTTCACATAAAAACTGGAGAGAAACACTCTGACAAACTGCTTTGTGATGTATGCCTTCCACTCAGGGAATTATACATATTTTCTCATTAGGCACTTTTCGAATACTTTTCCTGTAAAACTGAGAAATGGCAATTTTGCAGCAAATTGAAGACTTTGGCAAAATGTGAAATATCCTGAATTAAAACCAGGAAAGGAGCATTCTAAGAAACTCCTCTCTGACGTGTGCATTCATTTCAGAGAGATAAAGCTTACACTATGTTGCCCGGTTTGGAAGCTCTTTCTCTGATGAATTTCTGAAGGGATATGAAGAGGTTCCCCTGGGCTTGTAGTCAGAAAGGAAACATCTTCCGCTGAAAAGTGCAGAGAAGTTTTCAGAGCGACTGCTTTGTGATGTGCATAATCATCTCATAGGGTTAAATCATTGTTTGGATTGAGAAGTTTGATATTTCTGTTTCTGTGGAACCTGAGCAAGGACATTTGAGAACACTCTCAAGAATATGTGAAAAAGAAACACCCTCCAATAAGAAAGAGAAAGAACCACTCACTGATACTGCTCAAGGTCACGTGAATTCCACTCGCACAGTTAAGCTTCTGTTTTCATTGAGCAGTACTCTAACACTCTTTTACTTGAGTCAGCGAAGGGATACACGGGAGCACTTTGAGGCTTATGGTGAAAACGAAAATATCTTCAGGCAGATACTGAAGAGAAGATATCTTAGGAGCTGCTTTGTGACCTGTGAATTCTATTCATAGAGTTATAGTTTTCTTCTCATTGAGTATTGCAGAATCCCGTTTGGAGAAAATGCTGCAGGGGACATTCGAGAGTATATGGATCGTTATGGTGTAAAAGGAAATATACTCAGAAAAAAACTGGAAAGAAGTTTTCTGTTATACTGCTATCTGATAGATATGTCTATTCATCTCACATAGAGAAAATTTTCTGTATATTACGCAGTTTTGAAACTGCCTTATGGACAGATTCGTGAAGGGACATTTAGGAGCACATTCAGGCATACGGCATAAAAGGAACTATCGACAAAAACTGCATAGAAACGTTCTGAGAAACTGCTTTGTGTTGTGTGCATTGCACTGAGGGAGTTATACCTCTTTCATTGTAAGGCAGTGTTTGAAAAAGGTTCTTCTGAAAGTGAACAAGTGATATTTTCCAGCACGTTGAAAACTATTGAGAAAACTGAAATATCCTGAAATAAAACTCAGAAAAAAGCATTCCAAGACAATGCTCTCTAACGTGTGCATTCTTTTCAGAGCGTTAAAGTTTATAATACGTTGTCCAGTTTGGAAGGTCTTCCCTTGAGGAATATTTGAGTTGTTATTAAGAGGCATTCCTGATTATGGGGGGGGCAGAGCAAGATGGCCTAATAGGAACAGCTTCAGTCTCCATCTCCCAGCACGAGCGACACAGAAGACCAGTGATTTCTGCATTTTCAACTGAGGTACTGGGGTCATCTCACTCGGGAGTGCTGGACAATCGGTGCTGGTCAGCTGCTGCAGCCAGACCAGCCAGAGCTGAAGCAGGGCGAGGCATCACCTCACCTGGGAAGCACGAGGGGGAAGGGAGTCCCTTTTCCTAGCCAGGGGAACTGAGACACACAACACCTGGAAAATCGGGTAACTCCCACCCAAATACTGCGCTGTAACACCGGCACACCGGAGATTATATCCCACACCTGGCCGGGAGGGTCCCACGCCCAGGGAGCCTCCCTCCTTGCTAACACAGCAGTCTGCGTCAATCTAACCGCAAGGCAGCAGCGAGGCTGGGGGAGGGGCGCCCGCCATCGCTGAGGCTTAAGTAGGTAAATAAAGCCGCTGGGAAGCTCGAACTGGGTGGAGCTCACAGCAGCTCAAGGAAACCTGCCTGTCTCTGTAGACTGTGCCTCTGGGGACAGGACTCAGCTAAAGCAGCAGAGGCCTGTCCAGACGCGAACGACTCTGTCTGACAGCTTTGAAGAGAGCAGCGGATCTCCCAACACGGAGGTTGAGATCTGAGAAGGGGCAGTCTGCCTGCTAAAGTGGGTCACTGACCCCTGAGTAGCCTAACTGGGAGACATCCCCCACTGGGGGCAGTCTGACACCCCACACCTCACAGGGTGGAGTACACCCCTGAGAGGAAGCTTCCAAAGCAAGAATCAGACAGGTGCACTCGCTGTTCAGCAATATTCTATCTTCTGCAACGTCTGCTGCTGATACCCAGGCAAACAGGGTCTGGAGTGGACCTCAAGCAATCTCCAACAGACCTACAGCTGAGGGTCCTGACTGTCAGAAAAAAAACTATCAAACAGGAAGGACACCTATATCAAAACCCCATCAGTACGTCACCATCATCAAAGACCAGAGACAGATAAAACCACAAAGATGGGGAAAAAGCAGGGCAGAAAAGCTGGAAATTCAAAAAATAAGAGCGCATCTCCTCCTGCAAAGGAGTGCAGCTCATCCCCAGCAACGGATCGAAGCTGGACAGAGAATGACTTTCATGAGATGATAGAAGAAGGCTTCAGTCCATCAAACTTCTCAGAGCTAAAGGAGGAATTTCATACCCAGTGCAAAGAAACTAAAAATCTTGAAAAAAGAGTGGAAGAAATGACAGCTATAATAATTAATGCAGAAAAGGTCATAAACAAACCTGCACGTTATGCACATGTACCCTAGAACTTAAAGTATAATAATAATAAAAAAAAAGAGGCATTCCTTGGCTTCTGGTTAGCAAGGAAACAATTTCTGATGAAAACTGGAGAGAAGTTGCGGAGCAGCTGTTTTGTGATGTGTGTATTCATCTCATAGCGTTACAACATTCTTTGGATTGAGCAGTTTGAAATCAATATTTCTGTGGAAACTGAGAAAGAATATTTGGGAAAGCCCTTAAGAATATGCTGACAAAGAAATATCCTCCGATAGAAACCAGAAAGAAACATTCTGTGAATCCGCCTCAGGTCACATCAAGTCCACTCGCACAGTTAAGCTTCTGTTTTCATTGAGCAGTATCCTAACGATGTTTTATGTGAGTAAGCTAAGCGGTAATCGGGAGTAATTTGAGGCTAACAGTCAAAACGGAAATATCTTCAGATAGATACTCGAGAGGAGATTGATGAAGAAATGCTTTGTGACGTATGCATTACCCGCTCAGAGTTAGACTTTTCTTCTCATAGGGGTTGATGAAATCCCATTGGGAGAAAGAGCTCCTGGGGACATTCAGGAGTATATTTACTGCTATGGCGGAAAAGAAAATATCCTCAGCAAAAACTGGAAAGAAACTTTCTGTGAAACGGCTTTGTGACAGATATGTCTTTTCGTCTCACATGTGAAACTGTCTTTCTATTATGCAGTTTTGTAACTGCATCATGGACGGATTCATGACGGGACATTCGGGAGCACATACAGGCTGGTGGGGAAACAGGAGATATCTTCAGATAACAATTGGAGAGGAACTTTCTGAGAAACTCCCTTGTGGTGTCTACATTCCACTCTGGGAGTTATACCTCTTTTCTCACAAGGCAGCATTTGAACAGTGTACGTGTAAAAGTGAAAAAGATGTATTCTGCAGCATATTGAAGACTATGGCAAAAACTGAAATATCCAGAAATAAATCCCAGATAAAAGCATTAAGAGACACTGCTCTCTGCCATGTACATTCATTTCAGAGTGTTAAAGCTTACACTAGGTCACCCAGTTTGGAAATTCTGTCTTTGAGAAAATTGTGAAGGGATATTAATTGACACCCTGAGTCTTGTGGTGAGAAAGGAAATGTCTTCCATTGAAAACTGGAGAGAAATTTTCGGAGCAACTGCTTTGTGATGTGTGTATTCATCTCACAGAGATAAATCGTTCTTTGGATTGAGCAGTTTTAAATCGCCCTTTCTGTGATACCTGAGAAAGGACATTTGGGAACGCTCTTAATAATATGCTGAAAAAGAAATACGATCGGATAAACGTCAGAATGAAACTCTATGTGAAACTTCTCCAGGTCGCTTAAATTCCACTCACACAGTTAAGCTTCTGTTTTCATTGAGCAGTATTCTAACAATATTTTAGGTTAATCAGCTGAGGGATACTCAGGACTGATTTGAGGCTTCTGTTGAAAACGGAAATATCTTTAGATAGATACTGGAGGAAGATTTGTGAGGAGTGGCCTTGTGTCGTGTGCATTCTACTCACAGAGACATACTCTTCTTCTCAAACAGGAATGTTAAATCGCTTTTGGAGGAAAAGTGACCAGGGGACATTCAGAACAATATGAAAGTCTATGGTGAAAAAGGAACTATCCCCAGACAAAAACTGGAAAGAAGCTTTCTGTGAAACTGCTTTCTGATAGATATGTCTATTCAGTTCACATGGATAAAACTTTCTTTCTATTACGCAGTTTTGAAAGTCTGCCATGGACGGATTCGCGAAGCGATGTTCCGCAGGACATTCATGCGTATGGTGAAAAGGTCGTTATCTTCAGATAAAAACTGGAGAGAAGCTGTCTGAGAAAGTGCTTTGAGATGTGTGCATTGCATTCCACTCAGGGATTTATTCCTCTTTTCTCATAAGGCAGTGTTTGAGCACTGTTCCTGTAAGACTCAAGTAGTGACATTTTGCAGTGCATTGAAGACTAGGGCGAAAAGTGAAATATCCTGAAATAAAACCCAGAAAGAAGGATTCCAAGAAATTGCACTCTGGCATGTGCACTCATTTCTCATAGATTAAAGTCTACACCACGTTGCCCCGTATGGAAACTCTGTCTTTGAAGGATCTGTGAAGGGATATTAAATGGACCTCAGAGGCTTGTGGTGAGAAAGGAAACCCTTTCTGATGAAAACTGGACAGAATCTTTCGGAGTAACTGCATTGTAAATGTGTACGTATCTCATAGAATTAAATCATTCTTTGGATTGAGCAGTTTGAACTCACTGTTTCTGTGAAACCTGAGAAAGGACATTTGGGAACGCTTTTTAGAATATGCTGAAAAAGAAATACTCTCTGATAAAAAACAGAAGAAAAATTTCTGTGAAACTGCTCTTTGTCACGTGAAGTCCACTCACACAGTTAAGCTTCAGTTTTCATTGAGCAGTATTCTAACACTGTTTTTGTTTAGTCTGTGAAGTGATAAGCTGTTGCGCTCTGAGGCTTTCGGTGAAAAAGGAAACATCTTCAGATACATATCAGAGAGAAGATTTCTGAGGAGCTCTTTTGTGTCATATGCATTCCACTAACAGGGTTATCCTTTTTTTCTCCTAGAAGATTGAGAAATCCCGTTTTGTGAAAGAGCTAGAAGGGGACATTCGGAAATACAGGGACTGCTATGGTGAAAAAGGAAATATCATTAGACAAAAACTGGAAAGAAGGTTTCTGAATGTGCTTTGTGGTATATATGTCTATTCAACTATCATAGATAAAATTTTTTCTATTATGCAGTTTTGAAACCACGTAATGGGCAGAAACATGAAGGGCCATTAGGGAGCACATTCAGGCCTGTGGCGAATTAGGAGATATCATCACATAAACACTGCAGAGAAGCTTTCTGACAAACTGCTTTGTAATGTGTGCATTTCGTTCAGGGAATTATACCTCTTTTCTCATAAGGCACTTTTTGAACACTGTTCCTGTCAAACTGAAAAAGTGACAGTTTGCAGCCCATTGAAGACTATGGCGAAAAGTGAAATATCCTGAAATAAAACCCAGAAAGAAACATTCCAAGAAACTGCACTCTGACGTGTGCATTCATTTCAGACAGTTAAAGTTTGCACTATGTAGCCCCGTTTGGAAACTCTGTCTTTGAAGAATCTGTGAAGGGACATTAAGTGGCACTCAGAGTCTTGTGGTGAGAAATGAAATGCCTTCTCATGAAATCTGGGCAGAATCTTTCAGAGAAACTGCTTTGTAATGTGTGTATGCATTTCCAAGAATTAAATCATACTTTGGATTGAGCAGTTTGAACTCACTATTTCTGTGGAACCTGAGAAAGCACATTTGGGAACGCTCTTAACAACATGCTGAAAAGAAATACCCTGTGATAAAAAACAGAAGAAAACTTTCTATGAAAGTGCTCTTTGTCACGTGAAGTCCACTCACACAGTTAAGCTTTAGTTTTCATTGGGCAGTATTCTAACAGTTTTTGTTTACTCTGTGAAGTGATATGCTGGAACGCACTGAGGCTTTCGGTGAAAAAGGAAACATCTTCAGATACGTACCGGAGAGAAGATTTCCGAGGACCTGCGTTGTAACATGTGCATTCCACTCACAGGGTTATACTTCTTTTCTCCTAGAAGACTGGGGAATCCCATTTGGAGAAAAAGCTACAAAGGGACATTCGAGAACATACAGATGGCTATGGTGGAAAAGGAAATATAATCAGACAAAAACTGAAAAAAATATTTCTGTGGAACTGCTTTGTGGTAGATATATCTACTCACCTCCCATAGATAAAACTTTTTTCTCTTGTGCAGTTTTGAAACTGCGTAATGGATGGAAAAGAGAAGGGACATTAGGGAGGACATTCAGGCCTGTGGGGAAATAGTAGATATCTTCACATAAAAACTGGAGAGAAGACCTCTGAGAATCTGCTTTGTGATGTGTGCATTCCACACAGGGAATTATACCTCTTTTCTCATGAGGCAGTTTTTGAACACTGTTCCTGGAAAAGTGAAAAAGGGATATTTTGCAGCGAATTGAAGACTTTGGTGAAATGTGAAATATCCTGAATTAAAACCAGGAAAGGAACGTTCTAAGAAAGTCATCTCTGATGTGTGCATTGGTTTCAGAGAGGAAAAGCTTACACTACGTTGCCAGTTTGGTGGCTGTGTCCTTGAGGAATTTGAGAAGGGATATTAAGTGGTTCCCCTGGGCTTGTGGTGAGAAAGGAAACGTCTTCCGAAGAAAACTGCAGAGAAGGTTTCAGAGCAACTGCTTTGTAATGTGTGAAATCATCTCTTAGAGTTAAATCATTCTTTGGATTGACCATTTTGATATCTCTGTTTCTGTGGAACATGAGCAAGGACATTTGGGAATGCACTGAAGAAGATGTGAAAAAGAAAAACCCTCCAATAAAAAAGAGAAATAAACATTCTCTGATACTGCTCTAAGTCACTTGAATTCTGCTATCACAGTTAAGCTTTTGTTTTCGTTGAGCAGCATTCTATCACTCCTTTAGGTTTGTCAGCTATGGGATACTCGGTAGCGCTTTGAGGTTTACAGTGAAAATGAAAACATCTTCAGACAGATACTGGAGAGGAGATATGTAAGGAGATGTTTTGTGACGTGTGAATTCCACTCATAGAGTTATAGTTTTCTTCTCATAGAGTATTGCAGAACCCCATTTGTAGAAATCGCTACAGGGGACATTCGAGAGTATTTGGATGGCTATAGTGAAAGAGGAAATATACTCAGGAAAATACTGGAAAGATACTTTCTGTGAAACTGCTATGTGATGGATATGCCTATTCATCTCACATAGAGAAAATTTTCTTTACATTACGCAGATTTGAAGCTGCGCCATGGACAGATTCGTGAAGCGACATTTCAGAGCACATACAGGCATACGATGTAATAGGAGATATCATCCAACAAAAACTGGAGAGAAGCTTTCTGAGAAATTGCTTTGTGGTGTGTGCATTCCACTGAGAGAGTTATACCTCTTTCATCATAAGGCAGTGTTTAAACAAGGTTTTTCTGAAAGTGCAAAAGTGATATTTTCCAATGCATTGAAAACTATCACGAAAAGAGAAATATCCTGAAATAAACCCAGAAAGAAGTGTTCCAAGAAAATGCTCTCTAACGTGTGCATTCATTTCAGAGAGTTAAAGCTTACACCACATTGCTGAGATTGAAGGCTCTGTCTTTGGGGAATCTTTGAGGATTTATTAAGAGATGCCCCTGGGCTTGTTGTGAGTAGGGAAAAGACTTCCAATGAAAACTGGAGAGAAGCTTGTGGAGCAACTGCTTTGTGATGTGTGTATTCATCTCATAGAGATACATCATTCTTTGGGTTGAGCCGTTTGAAATCACTGTTTCCTGGAAATCTGAGAAAGAACATTTGGGAACGCTTGTAAGAATATGCTGAAAAAAAAAATCCTCCTATAGAAGCCAGAAGGAAACCTTCTGTGAAACCGCTCCAGGCCATATCAAGTACAATCACACAGTTAAGCTTCCGTTTTCATTGCACAGTATCCTAACACTGTTTTATATGGGTCAGCTAAGGGATAATGGGGGCACTTCGAGGCCTACTATGAAAACGGAAATATCTTCAGATAGATACTCGAGAGGAGACTGATGAAGAAATGCTTTGTGACGCATGCATTTCCCACACAGAGTTAAACTTTTCTTCTCATAGGGTTTTATGGAATCCCGTTGGGAGAAATAGCTACCGGGGACATTCAGGAGGGTATTTACTGCTATGGTAGAAAAGGAAATATCCTCAGACAAAAACTGGAAATAAACTTTCTGTGAAACTGCTTTGTGACCGATATGTCTTTTAATCTCACATAGATGAAACTGTCTTTCCATTACGCAGTTTTGAAACTGCATCATGGACGGATTCACAAAGGGAACTTCGGGAGCACATACAGGCTCGTGAGGAAACAGGAGATATCTTCAGGTAAAAATTGGAGAGAAATTTTCTGAGAAACTGCCTTGTGATGTCTGTATTCCATTCTGGGAGTTCTACCTCTTTTCTGACAAGGCAGTGTTTGAACACTGTTCCTGTAAGGGTGAAGAAGAGATACTTTGCAGTGTATTGAGGACTATGGTGAAAATTGAAATATCCGGAAATACAACCCAGAAAAGAGTGTTCCAAGAAACTGCTCTCCGACATGTACATTCATTTCAGAGGGTTAAAGATGACACTAAGTCACCCAGTTTGGAAACTCTGTCTTTGAGGAAATTGTGAAGGGATATTAAGTGACACCCCAAGGCTTATTGTGAGAAAGGAAACGTCCTCCAATGAAAACAGGAGAGAAACTTTCAGAGCAACTCCTTTGTGATGTGTGTATTCATCTCATAGAGTGAAATCAGTCTTTGGATTGAACAGTTTTAAATCGCTGTTTCTGTGATACCTCAGAATGGACATTTGGGAACACTCTTAATAATATGCTGAAAAAGAAATACCATCCAATAAACGTCAGAAGGAAACTGTCTGTGAAACTTCTCTAGGTCGCTTGAATTCCACTCACACAGTTAAGCTTCTGTTTTCATTGAGTAGTATTCTAACTAGTGTTTTTGATTAATCAGCTAAGGGAGAGTCGCGAGCGATTTGAGGCTTCCGGTGAAAAGGGAAATATATTTAGATAGATACTGGAGGAAGATTTCCGAGGAACGGCCTTGTGATGTGTGCATTCTACTCACAGAGGTTAACTCTTCTTCTCAAACAGGAATGTTAAATCGCATTTGGAGAAAAAGCGACCAGGGGACATTCGGGAGTATATGAAAGTCTATAATGATAAAGGAACTATCCTCACACCAAACTGAAAAGAAACTTTCTGTGAAACTGCTTTGTGATAGATATGTCTATTCACTTCACATGGATAAAATTTTCTTTCTATTACGCAGTTTTGAAACTCTGCCATGGACGGATTTGCGAAGGTATGTTCGGCAGGACATTTTGGCATATGGTGAAAAGGGAGTTTTCTTCGGATAAAAAGTGGGGAGAAGCTGTCTGAGGAAGTGCTTTGAGATGTGTGCATTCCACTCAGGGTTTTATACTTCTTTTCTCATAATTCAGTGTTTGAACACTGTTCCTGTAAAACTGAAAAAGTGACATTTTGCAGCACATTGAAAACTAGGGGGAAAAGTGAAATATACTGAAATAAAACCCAGAAAGAAGGATTCCAAGAAATTGCACTCTAACATGTGCACACATTTCAGATATTTAAGTTTACACTACGTTGCCTCGTTTGGAAACTCTGTCTTTGAAGAATATGTGAAGAGATAGTAAGTGGCTCCCGGATGCTTGTGGTGAGGAAGGAAACGCCTTCCGTTGAAAAATGGACAGAATCTTTCAGAGTAACTGCTTTGTAAAGTGTGTACACATCCCATAGAATTAAATCATTCTTTGGATTGAGCAGTTTGAAATCACTGTTTCTGTGGAACCTGAGAAAGGACATTTGGGAACGCTCTTAAGGATATGCTGAAAAGGAAATACCCTCCAATAAAAAACAGAAGAAAACTTTCTGTGAAACTGCCCTTTGTCACGTGAAGTCCACTTGCACAGGTAAGCTTCGGTTTTCATTGAACAGTATTCTAACCTGTTTTTGCTTATTCTGTGAAGTGATATGCTGGAGTGCTCTGAGGCTTTTGATGAAAAAGGAAACATCTTCAGATACATATCAGAGAGAAGATTTCCGAGGAGCTCTTTTTTGACATGTACATTCCACTCACAGGGTTATACTTTTTTTCTCCTAGAAGATTGGGGAATCTCGTTTTTTTGAAAGAGCTACAAGGGGACATTCGAGAATACAGGGACTGCTATGGTGAAAAAGGAAATATCATTAGACAAAACCTGGAAAGAAGTTTTCTGAAACTGCGTTGTGGCATCTATGTCTATACACCTCCCATAGATAAAATTTTTTCCTATTATGCAGTTTTGAAACAACGTAATGGACGGAAACACGAAGGAACATTAGGGAGCACATTCACGCCTGTGGCAAAACAGGAGATATCTTCACATAAAAACTGCAGAGAAGCTTTCTGAGAAACTGCTTTGTAATGTGTGCATTCCCCTCAGGGAATTATACCTCTTTTCTCATCAGGCAGATATTGAACACTGTTCCTGTCAAACTGAAAAAGGGATATTTTGCAGAAAACTGAAGAATTTGATGAAATGTAAAATATCCTGAATTAAAACCAAGAAGGAATTATTCTGAGAAACACCTCTCTGACGTGTACATTCGTTTTAGAGAGTTAAGTCTTGCACTAGTTTACCCAGTTTGGAATCTCTGTCTTTGAGGAATTTGTGAAGGGATATTAAGTGCTTCGCCTGTGCTTGTGGTGAGAAAGGAAACGTCTTCTTATGAAAATTGCAGAGAATATTTCAGAGCAACTGCTTTGTGATGTGTGTAATCATCTCATAGCCTTAAATCATTGTTTTGATTGAGCAGTTTGATATGTCTGTGTCTGTGGAACCTGAGCAGAGATATTTGGGAATGCTATCAAGAATATGTGAAAAAGAAATACTCTCCAACAAAGAAGAGAAGGAAACACTCTGTGACCCTGTGCATGAATTCCATCCGCACAGTTATGCTTCTCTTTTCATTGAGCAATATTCTGACACTCTTAAGTGAGTCAGCTAAGGGATACTCAGGAGTTCTTTGAGGCTTATTGTGAAAACGAAAATGTTTTCAGACAGATACTGGAGAGAAGATATCTGAGGAGCTTCTTGGTGAAGTGTGAATTCCAATCATAGAGTTATAGTTTTCTTCACATAGAGTATTGCGGAATCTCATTTAAAGAAAATGCTACAAGGGGACGTTCAAGAGAATATGGACCGCTATGGTGAAAGAGGAAACAAACTGATACAAATACTGGAAAGAAGCTTTCTGTGACACTGCTTTGTGATAGATATGTCTATTTATCTCACAAAGAGAAAATTTTCTTTATATTACGCAGTTTTGAAAATATATCATAGACAGATTCGTGAAGGGACATTTGGGAGCACATTGAGGCATATGGTGTAAAAGGAGATATCGTCAGAGAAAAACTGGGAGAAGCTTTCTGAGAAACTGCTTTGTGGTGTGTGCATTCCAGTGAGGGAGTTTTACTTCTTTCATCATAAGGCAGTGTTTGAACAAGGTCCTTCTGAACAAAAAAAAAAAACTGATATTTTGGGACATGTTGACAACTATCACGAAAAGTGAAATATCCTGAAATAAAACCCAGAAAGAATCTTTTCAAGACAATGCTCTCTAACGTGTGCATTCATTTCAGATTGTTATTCATTTCAGAGTTTGGAAGCTCTGTCTTTGAGGAATCTTTGAGGTGTTATTAAGAGGCGCCCCGGGCTTGTTGTGACTTTGGTCATGATTTCTGATGAAAACTGGAGAGAAGCTTGTGGACCAAATGCTTTGTGATTTGTGTATTCATCTCTCAGCAATACATCATTTTTTGGATTAAGCAGTTTGAAATCACTGTTTCTGTGGAACCTGAGAAAAAACATTTGGGAACGCTCCTAAGAATATGCTGAAAAAGAAATATCCTCCAATAGAAACCAGAAGGAAACCTTCTGTGAACCTGCCCAGGTCATATCAAGTGCATGCTCACAGATAAGCTTCCCTTATCATTGAGCAGTATCCCAACACAGTTTTACATGAGTTGGCTAAGCGATAATTGGGAGCACTTTGAGGCTAACAGTGAAAACAGAAATATCTTCAGATAGATTCTCAAGGTGAGATTGATGAAGAAATGCTTTGTGACGTATGCATTTTCCACACAGAGTTAAACCTTTCTTCTCATAGGGGTTTATGCAATCCCACTGGGAGTAATAGCTACTGGGGACATTCAAGAGTATATTTACTGCTATGGTGGAAAAGGAAATATCCGCAGACAAAAACTGGAAAGAAACTTTCTGTGAAACTGCTTTGTGACAGATATGTCTATTCATCTCACATAGATGAAACTGTTCTTCTATTACAAACCTTTGAAACTGCTGCATGTACGAATTTGCGAAGGGACATTCTGGAGTACATAGAGGCTGATGCTGAAATAGGAGATATCTTAACATAAAAACTGGAGAAAATCTTTCTGAGAAACTGCTTTGTGATGTGTGCATTCCACTCAGGGAATTATACCTCTTTTCTAACAAGGCAGTGTTTGAACACTGTTCCTGGAAAACTGAAAAAGAGATATTTTGCAGCGAATTGAAGACTTCGGCGAAATGTGAAATATCCTGAATTAAAACCAGGAAATAAGCATTCGAAGAAACTCCCCTGTAACGTGTGCTTTCATTTCAGAGAGTTAAAGCTTACACTACATTGCCCAGTTTGGAAGCTCTGTCTTTGAGGAATTTATGAAGGGATATTAAGTGCTTCCCCTGGGCTTATGTTGAGAAAGGAAACGTCCTCTGATGAAAACTCCAGAGAAATTTTCAGAGTAACTGCTTTGTGATGTCTGTACTCATCTCATAGAGTTAAATCATTCTTTGGATTTGAGCAGTTTGATATCTGTGTTTCCGTGGAACCTGAGCAAGGACATTTGGGAACACTGTCAAGAATATGTGAAAAAGAAACACCCTCCAATAAAAAAGAGAAGGAAACACTCTCTGATACTGCTCTAGGTCACGTGAATTCCACACGCACAGTTAAGCTTCTGTTTTCATTGAGCAGTATTCTAACACTCTTTTAGGTGATTCAGCTAAGGGATACTTGGGAGCGCTTTGGGGATTACGGTGAAAATGAAAATATCTTCAGGCAGATACTGAAGAGAAGATATCTTAGGAGCTGCTTTGTGACCTGTGAATTCTACTCATAGAGTTATAGTTTTCTTCTCATTGAGTATTGCGGAATCCCGTTAGGAGAAAATGCTGCAGGGGACATTCCAGAGTATATAAAGGGCTTTGGTGTAAAAGGAAGTGTACTCAGAATAAACTGGAAAGAAGTTTTCTGTGAAATGGCTATGTGATAGATATGTCTATTCATCTCACATAGAGAAAATTTTGTGTATGTTACGCAGTTTTGAAACTGCGTCATGGACAGATTCGCTTAGGGGCATTTGGGAGCACATTCAGGCTTACGGTGTAAAAGGAGATATCGTCAGACAAAAACTGGAGAGAAGCTTTCAGAGAAACTGCTTTATGATGTGTGAATTGCATTAAGGGGTTATACCTCTTTCATCATAAGGCAGTGTTTGAACAGGGTTCCTCTGAAAGTGAAAAAGTGATATTTTGAAACACGTTGAAAATTATTGCAAAAAGTGAAATATCCTGAAATAAAACCCAGAAAGAAGCATTCCAGGAAAATGCTCTCTAATGTGTGCATTCATTTCAAAGGGTTAAAGATTACACTACATTGCCCAGTTTGTAATCTCTGTCTTTGAGGAATCTTTGAGGTGTTATTAAGAGGCGCCCATGGGCTTGTGGTGATTAAGGAAATGACTTCCGATGAAAACTGGAGAGACGATTTCGGAGCAGCTGCTTTGTGATGTGTGTCTTCATCTCGTAGCATTACATCATTCTTTGGATTGAGCAATTTGAAGTCACTGTTTCTGTGGAACGTGAGAAAGAACATTCGGGAACGTTCTTAAGAATATGGTGAAAAAAAATCCTCTGATAAAAACCAGTAGGAAACATTCTGTGAATCCACTCCAGGTCATACCATGTCCACTCACAGAGGAAAGCTTCCGTTTTCATTGAGCAGTATCCTAACAGTGTTTTTTTTTTTTTTTTTTTTTTTTTTTTGTCTGTGAAGTGATACGCTGGAGCACTCTGAGGCTTTCGGTGAAAAGGGAAACATCTTCAGATAGATACCGGAGAGAAGATTTCTGAGGAGGTCTTTTGTGATTTGTGCATTCCACTCACATGTTTATACTTTTTTCTCCTAGAAGATTGGGGAATCCCATTTGGAGGAAAAGCTACAAGGGGACATTCAGGAATATAGGGACTGCTATGGTGAAAAAGGAAACATCCTCAGACAAAAACTGGAAAGAAGCTTTCTGTGAAACTGCGTTTTGGTAGATATGTCTATTCACCTCCCATAGATAATTTTTTCTTTTTTTTAAAGCAGTTTTCAAACTACGTAATGGACGGAAACGTGAAGGGACATTAGAGAGCACATTCAGGCCTGTGGCGAAATAGGAGATATCTTCACATAAAAACTGAAGAGAAGCGTTTTGAAAAACTGCTTTGTGATGTGTGCATTCCATTCAGGGAATTATACCTCTTTTCTCATGAGGCACTTTTTGAACACTGTTCCTGTAAAACTGAAAAAGGGATATTTTGCAGCCAATTGAAGACTTTGGCAAAATGTGAAATATCCTGAATTAAAACCAGGAAAGAAGCGTTCTAAGAAACTCCTCTCTGACGTGTGCAATAGTTTCAGAGAGTTAAAGCTTACACTACGTTGCCCAGTTTGGAAGCTCTGTCTTTGAGGAATTTGTGAAGGGATATTGAGTGTTACACCTGGGCTTGTGGTGAGAAGGGAAACGTCTTCCGATGAAAGCAGCAGAGAAATTTTCACAGCAACTGCTTTGTGAAGTGTGTAATCATCTCACAGAGTTAAATCATTGTTTGAATTGAGCAGTTTGATATCTCTGTTTCTGTGGAACCCGAGCAAGGACAGTTGGGAACGCTCTCAAGAATATGTGAAAAAGAAACACCTTTCAATAAAAAAGAGAAAGAAACACTCTATGATACTGCTCTAGGTCATGTGAATTTCACTCATACAGTTAAGCTTCTGTTTTCATTGAGCAGTATTCTAACACTGTTTTAGGTGAGTTTCCTAAGGGATACTCGGGAGAGTAATGAGGCTTAGGGTGAAAACGAAAATATCTTCAGACAGATACTGGAGAGAAGATATCTGAGGAGCTGCTTTGTGACGAGTGAATTCCACTCATAGAGTGATAGATTTCTTCTCATATAGCATTGGGGATTCCTGTTTGGAGAAAATCCTACAGGGGACATTCAAGAGTATATGGATGGCGATGATGAAAAAAATATATACTCAGAAAAATACGGGAAAGCAGTTTTTCTGTGAAACTGCTATGTGATAGATATGTCTATTTAGCTCACATAGAGAAAATTTTCTGTATATTATGCAGTTTTGAAACTGCGTCATGAAGGGATTCGTGAACGGACATTTGGGACACATTCAGGCATATGGTGTAAGAGGAGATATCGTCAGACAAAAACTGGAGAGAAGCTTTCTGAGAAAGCGCTTTGTGGTGTGTGCATTCCACTGAGGGAGTTATACCTCTTTCATCATAAGGCAGTGTTTGAACAAGGTTCTTCTGAAAGTGAATAAGTGATAATTTGCAGCACGTTGAAAACTATCACGAAAAGTGAAATATCCTGAAATAAAACCCAGAAAGAGGATTTCCAAGAAACTGCGCTCTGACGAGTGCATTCATTTCAGAGTGTTAAAGCTTACCCTAAGTCGCCCAGTTTGGAAAATCGTTTTTTCAGGAAATTGTGAAGAGATATTAAGTAACATCTGGAGGATTGTGATGAGAAAGGAAACATCTTCCAATGAAAACTGGAGAGAAGCTCTCGGAGCAACTGCTTTGTGATGTGGGTAATCATCTCACAGAGTGAAATCGTTGTTTGGATTGAGCAGCTTTAAATCACTGTTGCTGTGGACATTTGCGAACGCCCTTAATAATATGCTGAAAAAGAAATACCATCCTATAAAAGCCAGAGGGGAACTGTCAGTGAAACTTATCTAGGTCACTTAAATTCCACTTAAACAGTTAAGCTTCTGTTTTCATTGAGCAGTATTCTAACAATGTTTTAGGTTAATCAGCTGAGGGATACTAGGGACCAATTTGAGGCTTCTGGGGAAAACGGAAATATCTTTAGATAGATAATGGAGGAAGATTTCCGAGGAGTGGGCTTGTGACGTGTGCATTCTACTCACAGAGATATAGTTTTCTTCTCATAGAGGAATGGGAAATCCCTTTTGGAGAATAAAAGACCAGGGGACATTCGAGAATATATGAAAGGCTATGGTGGAAAAGGAACTATCCTCAGACAAATACTGGAAAGAAGCTTTAGGTGAAACTGCTTTGTGATAGATATGTTTATTCATTTCACATGGATAAAACTTTCTTTCTATTATGCAGTTTTGAAACTGCATCATGGACGAATGAGTGAAGGGATGTTCAGCTGGACATTCAGTTGTACGGTGAAAAGGGAGTTATCTTCAGATAAAAACTGGAGAGAAATTGAGAAAGTGCTTTGAGATGTGGGCATTCCACTCAGGGATTTATACCTCTTTTCTCATAAGACAGTGTTTGAACACTGTTCCTGTAAAACTGAAAAAGTGACATTTTGCTGCACGTTGAAGACTATGGCAAAAAGTCAAATATCCTGAAATAAAACCCAGAAAGAGGGATTCCAAGAAACTGTGCTCTGACATGTGCATTCATTTCAGAGAGTTAAAGTTTACACTTCGTTGCCACGTTTGGAAACTCCATCTTTGAAGAATCTGTGAAGGGATATTAAGTGGCGTCCAGAGGCTTGTGGTATGAAAGAAAAGGCCTTCCGATGAAATCTGGACAGAATGCATCAGAGTAACTGCTTTGTAATGTGTGTACGCATCTCATAGAATTAAATCATTGTTTGTATTGAGCAGTATTGAACTCACTGTTTCTGTGGAACCTGAGAAAGGACATTTGGGAACACTCTTAAGAAAATGCTGAAAAAGAAATACCTTCCAATAAAAAGTGAAGAAAACTTTCTGTGAAACTGCTCTTTGTCACCTGAAGTCCACTCACACAGTTAAACTTTGTTTTCATTGAACAGTATTCTAACACTGTTTTTGTTTAGCCTCTGTAGTGATATGCTGGAATCCTCTGAGGCTTTTGGCAAAAAAGCAAACATCTTCAGAAACGTAATGGAGAGATGATTTCTGAGGAGCTCTTTTGGGACACGTGCATTCTGCTCACAGGGTTATACTTTTTTTTCTCCTAGAAGATTGGGGAATCCCGTTTGGAGAAAGAGCTACAAGGGAACATTCGGAAATATAGGTACTGCTATGGTGAAAAAGGAAATATCATCAGACAAAAAGTGGAAAGAAGCTTTCTGTGAAACTGCATTGTGGTAGATATGTCCACTCAACTCCTAAAGATAAAACTTTTTTCTACTACACAGTTTTGAAACTATGTAATGAATGGAAATGCGAAGGGACGTTAGGGAGCATATTCAGGCCTGTGGTGAAATAGGAGATATCTTCACATAAAAACTGGAGAGAAACTTTCTGAGAAACTGCTTTGTGATGTGTGCTTTCCACTCTGGGAAGTTTACCCCTTTTCTCATAGGGCACTTTTTGAACACTCTTCTGGTAAAACTGAAAAAGGGATATTTTGCAGCAAATTGAAGACTTTGGAGAAATGTTTAATATCCTGAATTAAAACCAGGAAGGAAGCATTCTAAGGAACTCCTCTCTGACGTGTGCATGCATTTCAGAAAGTTAAAGCTTACACTACGTTGCCCAGTTTGGAAGCTCTGTCTTTGAGGAATTTGTGAAGAGATATTAAGTGGTTCCCCTGGGTTTGCAGTGAGAAAGGAAACGTCTTCCGGTGAAAACTGCAGAGAAGTTTTCATAGCTACTGCTTTGTGGTGTGTGTAATCATCTCATAGAGTTAAATCATTCTTCAGATTGAGCATTTTGATATCTCTGCTTCTGCGGAACCTGAGCAAGGACATTTGGGAACGCTCCTAAGAATATGTGAAAAAGGAACACCTAAAATAAAAAGGAGAAGGAATCACTCTGTGATACTGCTCTAGGTCACGTGAATTCAACTATCACAGTTAACTTTCTGTTTTCATTGAGCAGTGTTCCAACACTGTTTTAGCTGAGTTTGCTAAGGGATACTCCTGAGCGCTTTGTGGTTTATGGTGAAAATGAAAATATCTTCAGACACATACTGGACAGAAGAAATCTGAGGAGCTGCATTGTAACGTTTGAATTCTACTCATAGAGTTATAGTTTTCTTCTCAGAGACTATTGCGGAATCCCGTTTGGAGAAAATGCTACCAGGGGTCATTTGAGAGTATATGGATGGCTATGGTGAAAAAGGAAATATATCCAGAAAAAAACTGGAAAGAAGCTTTCTGTGAAACTTCTATGTGATAGATATGTCTATTCATCTCACATAGAGAAAAGTTTCTTCATATTACGCAACTTTGGATCTTTGTCATGGACTGATGTGCCAAGGGACATTTAGGAGCACATTCAGGCATGCATTGTAAAAGGAGATATCATCAGATAAAAACTGTAGAGAAGCTTTCTGAGAAACTGCTTTGTGGTGTCTGCATTTCACTGAGGGAGTTTTACCTCTTTCATCATAAGGCAGTGTTTGAACAAAGTTCTTCTGAAAGTGAAAAAGTGATATTTTGCAATGCGTTGAAAACTATCACAAAAAGTGAAATATCCTGAAATAAAACCCAGAAAGAAGCATTCACAGACAATGCTGTCTAACGTGTGCATTCATTTCAGAGAGTTAAAGCACACCCTACCTTGCCCAGTTTGGAAGCTTTGTCTTTGGGGAATCTTTGAGGTGTTATTAAGAGGCACCCCTGGGCTTGTGGTGAGTAATGAAACGAAGTTCGATGAAAAGTGGAGAAAAGTTTTCGGAGCAGCTGCTTTGTGATGTGTGTATTCCTCTTGTAGCGTTACATCATTCTTTGGATAGAGCAGTTTGAAATCAATGTTTCTGTGGAACCTGAGAAAGAACATTTGGGAACGCTCCTAAGAATATATTGAAAAAGAAATATCCTCTGATACAAACCAGAAGGAAACATTCTGTGAAACCACTCCTGGTCATATCAAGTCCACTCGCACAGTTAAGCTTCTGATTTCATTGACGAGTATCCTAACACTGTTTTACGTGAGTCAGCTAAGGGATAATTGGGAGCGCTTTGAGGCTAATGGTGAAAACGGAAATATCTTCAGATAGATACTCGAGAGGAGATTTATTAAGAAATGCTTTGTGACGTTTGCATTTCCCACACAGATTTCAACTTTTCATCTCATAAGGGTCTATGTAATCCCATTGGCAGAAATAGCTCCCGGGGACATTCAGGAGTATATTTACTTCTATGGTGGAAAAGAAAATGTCCTCAGACAAAAACTGGAAAGAAACATTCTGTGAAACTGCTTTGTGACAAATATGTCTATTCATCTCACTTAGACGAAACAGTCTTTCTATGACGCAGGTTTGAAACTGCAGCATGGACGGATTCACGAAGGGACATTCGGGATCACATACAGGCTGGTGGGGAAATAGGAGATATCTTCAGATAACAATTGGAGAGAAACTTTCTGAGAAACTGCTTTGAGATGTCTGCATTCCACTTAGGGATTTACACCTCTTTTCTCACAAGGCGGTGTTGGAACAGTTTTCCCGTAAGACTGAAAAAGAGATATTTTGCAGCATATTGAAGACTATGGTGAAAATTGAAATAACCGGAAATAAAACTCAGAAAAAAGCATTCCAAGAAACTGCTCTCTGACGTATACATTCATTTCAGAGTGTTAAAGATTAAACTAAGTCACCCAGTTTGGAAACTCTGACTTTGAGGAAATTGTGAAGGGATATTAAGTGACGCCCCAAGGCTGTGGTGAGAAAGGAAAGGTCTTCCCATGAAAAGTGGAGAAAAATTTTCGGAGCAACTGCTTTGTGATGTGTGTATTCATCTCACAGAGATAAATCGGTCTTTGGATTGAGCAGTTTTAAATCGTTCTTCCTGTGATACCAGAGAAAGGATATTTGGGAACGCTCTTAATAACATGCTGAAAAAGAAAAACCATCTGATAAAAGCCAGAAGGAAAGGGTCTGTGAAACTTCTCTAGGTCGCTCGAATTCCACTCGCACAGTTAAGCTTCTGTTTTCATTGAGCAGCATTCTAACAATGTTTTAGGGTAATCAGCTAAGGGATAATTGGGAGCGATTTGAGGCTTCCGTTGAATACGGAAATATGTTTAGATAGATACTGGAGGAAGATTTCCGAGGAGCGGCCATGTGACGTGTGCATTCTACTCACAGAGATATACTTTTCTTCTCATAGAGGAATGGGAAATCCCATTGGAGAAAACGCAACCAGGGGACATTTGGGAGTATATGAAAGCTATGGTGAAAAAGGAATTATCCTCAGACAAAACCTGGAAAGAAGTTTTCTGTGAATCTGCTTTATGATAGATATGTCTATTGATTTCACATGGATAAAACTTTCTTTCTATTATGCAGTTTTGAAAGTGTGCCATGGACGGACTTGCGAAGGAATGTTCTGCAGGACATTCAGGCATAAGGTGAAATGGGACTTATCTTCAGATACAAACTGGAGAGAAGCTGTCTCAGAAAGTGCTTTAAGATGTATGCATTGCACTCAGGGATTTATACCTCTTTCCTCAAAGGCAGTGTTTGAACGCTGTTCCTGTAAAACTGAAAAGGTGACATTTTGCAGTGAATTGAAGACTATGGTGAAAAGTCAAATATCCTGAAATAAAACCCAGATAGAAGAATTCCAAGAAACTTCACACTGAAGTTCGCATTCATTTCAGAAAGTTTACGTTTACGATTCGTTGCCCCGTTTGAAAATTCTGTCTTTGAAGAATCTGTGAAGGGATATTAAGTGGCACCCGGAGTCTTGTGGTTAGAAAGGAAACGCCTTTCGATGACAACTGAACAGAATGCATCGGAGTAACTGCGTTGTAATGTGTGTACACATCTCATAGAAATAAATCATTCTTTGGATTGAGCAGTTTGAAGTCACTGTTTCTGTGGAACCTGAGAAAGGACCTTTGGGAACGCTCTCAAGAATATGCTGTAAAAGAATTACCTTCTGATAAAAAACAGAAGAAAATTGTCTGTGAAACTGCTCTTTGTCATGTGAAGTCCACTCGCACAGTTAAGCCTCGGTTTTCATTGAGCTGTATTCTAACACTGTTCTTGTTTAGTCTGTAAAGTGATATTCTGGAGCACTCTGAGGTTTTCGGTGAAAAAGGAAACATATTCAGATACATACTGGAGAGAAGATTTCCGAGGAGCTGCTTTGTGACATGTCCATTCCACTCACAGGGTTATATCTCTATTCTCTAAGCAGATTGGGGAATCCCATTTGGACAAAAAGCTACAAGGGGCATTTGAAAATATATGGACTGCTATGGTGAAAAAGGAAATATCACACAAAAACTGGAAAGAAGCTTTCTGTGAAACTGCATTGTGGTAGATATGTCTACTCACCTCCCATAGAAAAAGCTTTTTTCTATTATGCAGGTTTGAAACTGAGTAAAGGACAGATATGCAAAGGGACATTAGGGAGCACATTCAGGCCTGTGGGGAAATAGGAGATATGTTCACATAAAAACTGGAAAAAAGCTTTGTAAGAAACTGCTTTGTGATATGCGCATTCCACTCAGGGAATTTTACCTCTTTTCTCATAAGACACTTTTTAAGCACTGTAAAACTGAAAAAGGGATATTTTGCAGTGAATTGAAGAATTTGGAGAAAAGTGAAATATCCTGAATTAAAACCAGAAATGGAGAGTTCTAAGAAACTCCTCTCTAACGTGTGCATTCGTTTCAGAGAGTTAAAGCTTACACTACATTGCCCATTTTGGAAGCTCTGTCTTTGAGGAATTTGTGAAGGGATATTAAGTGCTTCCCCTGGGCTTGTGGTGAGAAAGGAAACATCTTCCAATGAAAATTGCAGAGAATCATTCAGAGCAACTTCTTTGTGATGTGTGTAATCATCTCATAGCTTTAAATCATTGTTTGGATTGAGCAGTTTGGTATCTCTGTTACTGTGGAACCTGAGCAAAGACATTTTGGAATGCTCTCAAGAATATGTGAAAAAGAAATACCCAGTGGGGAGGAGCAAGATGGCCGAATAGGAAGAGCTCCAGTATCCAACTCCCAGTGCGAGCGACATGGAAGACCGGTGATTTCTGCATTTTCAACTGAGGAACTGGGGTCATCTCACTAGGGAGTGCCGGACAATCAGTGCTGGTTAGCTGCTGCAGCCCGACCAGCGAGAGCTGGAGCAGGGCAAGGCATCACCTCACCTGGGAAGTGCAAGGGGGAAGGGAATCCCTTTTCCTAGCCAGGGAAGCTGAAACACACAACACCTGAAAAATCGGGTAACTCCCACCCCAATACTGCGCTTTAAGCAAATGGGCACACCAGGATATTATATCCAACACCTGTCCGGTAAGGTCCCACGGCCCTGGAGCCTCCCTCATTGCTAGCACAGCAGTCTGCAATCTAACCACAAGGAAGCAGCCAGGCTGTGAGAAGGGCGCCCGCCATTGCTGAGGCTTAAGTAGGTAAACAAAGCCACTGGGAAGCTTTAACTGGGTGGAGCTCACAGCAGCTCAAGGAAACCGACCTGTTTCTGTAGACACCACCTCTCGAGACAGGGCACAGCTAAACAACAACAGCAAAAAAGCAGCAGAAACCTCTGCAAACGCAAACGACTCTGTCTGACAGCTTTGAAGAGAGCAGTGGATCTCCCCACATGGAAGTTGAGATCTCAGAAGGGACAGACTGGCTGCTCAAGTGGGTCCCTGACCCCTGAATAGCCTAACTGGGAGACATCCTGCACTAGGGGCAGTCTGACACCCCACTCCTCACAGGGTGGAGTACACCCCTGAGAGGAAGATTCCAAAGTAAGAATCAGACAGGTACACTCGCTGTTCAGCAATATTCTTTCTTCTGCAATCTTTGCTTCTGATACCCAGGCAAGCAGTGTTTGGAGTGGACCTCAAGCAATCTCCAACAGACCTGCAGCTGACGATCCTGACAGTTAGAAGGAAAACTATCAAACAGGAAGGACACCTATACCAAAACCCCATCAGTACGTCACCATCATCAAAGACCAGAGGCAGATAAAACCACAAAGATGGGGAAAAAGCAGGGCAGAAAGCTGGAAATTCAAAAAATAAGAGTGCATCTCCCCCTGCAAAGGAGTGCAGCTCATCCCCAGCAACGGATCGAAGCTGGACAGAGAATGACTTTCATGAGATGATAGAAGAAGGCTTCAGTCCATCAAACTTCTCAGAGCTAAAGGAGGAATTTCATACCCAGTGCAAAGAAACTAAAAATCTTGAAAAAAGAGTGGAAGAAATGACAGCTATAATAATTAATGCAGAAAAGGTCATAAACGAAAAGACAGAGATGAAAACCATGACACAAGAAATACGGGACAGATGCACAAGCTTCAGTAACCGATTCGATCAACTGGAAGAAAGAGTATCAGCGATTGAGGATCAAATGAATGAAGTGAAGCAAGAAGAGAAACCAAAAGAAAAAAGAAGAAAACAAAATGAGCAAAGCCTGCAAGAAGTAAGGGATTACGTAAAAAGACCAAATCTACGTCTGATTGAAGTTCCTGAACATGAGGGGGAAAATGGAACCAAGTTGGAAAAGACTCTTCAGGATATCATCCAGGAGAACTTCCCCAACCTAGTAGGGCAGGCCAACATTCAAATTCAGGAAATACAGAGAATGCCACAAAGATACTTCTCGAGAAGAGCAACTCCAAGACACATAATTGCCAGATTCACCAAAGTTGAAATGAAGGAAAAAATCTTAAGGGCAGCCAGAGAGAAAAGTCTGGTTACACACAAAGGGTAGCCCAGCAGACTAACAGCAGATCTCTCAGTAGAAACTCTACAAGCCAGAAGAGAGTAGGGGCCACTATTCAACATTCTTAAAGCGAAGAATGTTAAACCCAGAATTTCATATCCAACCAAACGAAATTTCATAAGTGAAGGAGAAATAGAATCCTTTACAGATAAGCAAATGCTTAGAGATTTTGTCACCACCAGGCCTGCCTTACAAGAGACCCTGGAGGAAGCCCTAAACATGGAAAGGAACAACCGGTACCAGCCATTGCAAAAACATGCCAAAATGTCAAGACCATC
>NW_022292755.1:250195-320308 GCF_002776525.5 Piliocolobus tephrosceles | reverse complement strand
ATATGGAACCAAAAAAGAGCCCGTATTGCCAAGACAATCCTAAGTCATGCCCTCTCTCACCACTCCTATTCAACATGGAGCAGTATTCTAAGAATGTTTTAGTTTAATTAGCTAAGGCATACTCGGGAGCGATTTGAGGCTTCCAGTGAAAACAGAAATATCTTTAGATAGATACTGGAAGAAGATTTTCGAGGAGAGGCCTTGTGATGTGTGCATTCTACTGACAGAGATATACTTTTATTCTCATAGATGAATGGGAAACACCGTTTGGAGAGAAAGCGATCAGGGGGCATTCAGGGCTATATATCAAAGGCTGTGGTGTAAAAGGAACTATTCTCACACAAAAACTGGAAGGAAGTTTTCTGTGAAACTGCTTTGTGATAGATATGTCTATTGATTTCACATGGATAAAACTTTCCTTCTATTACACAATTTTGAAAGTGTGCCATGGACGGATTTGCGAAGGGACGTTGTCCAGGACATTCAGTCATACAGTGAAATGGGAGTTATCTTCAGGTACAAACTGGAGAGAAGCTGTCTCAGTAAGTGCTTTGAGATGCGTACATTCCACTCAGGGAGTTATTCCTCTTTTCTCATAATGCAGTGTTTGAATACTGTTGCTGTAAAACTGAAAAAGTGACATTGTGCAGCACATTGAAGACTATGGCAAAAAGAGAAATATCCTGAAATAAAAACCAGAAAGAAGGATTCCAGGAAACTGCGCTCTGACGTGTGCATTCATTTCAGAGAGTTAAAGTTTGCACTACATTGCCCCGTTTGGAAAATCTGTCTTTGAAGAATGTGTGAAGGGATATTAAGTGGCGTGCAGAGTCTTGTGGTGAGAAATGAAATGCCTTCCGATGAAAACTGGACAAAATCTTTCGGAGTAACTGCTTTGCAATGTGTGTATGCATTTCAAAGAATTAAATCATACTTTGGATTGAGCAGTTTGAACTCACTATTTCTGTGGAACCTGAGAAAGGATATTTCGGAACACTCTTAACAAAATGCTGAAAAGAAATACCCTGCAATAAAAAACAGAAGAAAACATTCTGTGAATCTGGTCTTTGTCATGTGAAGTCCACTCGCACAGTTAAGCCTCGGTTTTCTTGGGCAATATTCTAACACTGTATTTGTTTACTCTGTGAAGTGATATGCTGGAACGCTCTGAGGCTTTTGGTGAAAAAGGAAACATCTTCAGATACATAGCACAGAGAATATTTCTGAGGAGCTGCTTTGTGACATTTGCATACCACTCACAGGGTTATACTTTTTTTCTCCTAGAAGATTGGGGAATCCGATTTGGAGAAAAAGCTACAAGGGGACATTCAAAAACATACAGACTGCTATGTAGGAAAAGGAAATATCGTCACACAAATAGTGGAAAGAAGCTTTCTGTGAAACTGTGTTGTGGTATATATATATACTCACCTCCCATAGATAAAATTTTTTCTATTGCACAGTTTTGAAACTGGGTAGTGGGCGGAAACGTGAAGGGACATTAGGGAGCACATTCAGGCCTGTGGGGAAATAGGAGATATTTTCACATAAAAACTGGAGAGAAGACATCTGAGAATCTTCTTTGTGATTTGTGCATTCCACATAGGGAATTATACCTCTTTTCTCATGAGGCAGTTTTTGAACACTGTTCCTGGAAAACTGAAAAAGGGATATTTTGCAGCCAATTGAAGAATTTGGCGAAATGTGAAATATCCTGAATTAAAACCAGGAAAGGAGTGTTTTAAGAAACTCATCTCTCACGTGTGCATGCATTTCAGAGAGATAAAGCTTACACTACGTTGCCAGTTTGGAAACTCTGTCCTGGAGGAATTTGAGAAGGGATATTAAGTGGTTACCCTGGGCTTGCGGTGAGAAAAAAAAAAATGTCTTCTCAAGAAAACTGCAGAGAAGCTTTCAGAGCAACTGCTTTGTGATGTGTGCAAACATCTCTTAGAGTTAAATCATCCTTTGTATTGACCTTTTTGATATCTCTGTTTCTGTGGACCCTGAGCAAGGACATTTGGGATGCAATGAATAAGTTGTGAAAAAGAAAAACCCTCCAATAAAAAAGAGAAGGAAACATTCTGTGATACTGCTTTAAGTCACGTTAATTCCGCTATCACACTTAAGCTTCTGTTTTCATTGAGCAGTATTCTGACACTCTTTTAGGTGAGTCAGGTAAGGGATACTCAGTAGCACTTTGAGGCTTACGGTGAAAACGAAAACATCTTCAGACAGATACTGGAGAGAAGATATCTGAGGAGAAGTTTTGTGACGTGTGAATTCCACTCATAGAGTTATAGTTTCTTCTCATAGAGTATTGTGGAACTCCATTTGTAGAAAACGCTACAGGGGACATTCGAGAGTATATGGATGGCTACAGTGAAAGAGGAAATAAATATACTCAGGAAAAAACTGGAAAGATTCTTTCTGTGAAACTGCTATGTGATAGATATGTCTATTCCTCTCACATAGAGAAAATTTTCTTTACATTACGTAGTTTTGAAAGTGTGTCATGGACAGATTCGTGAAGGGACAATTGGGAACGCATTCAGGCATACAGTGTAAAACGAGATATCGTCAGACAAAAACTGAGAGAAGCTTTCTGAGAAACTGCATTGTGGTGTGTGCATTGCACTGAGGGAGTTATACATCTTTCATCATAAGGTAGTGTTTGAACAAGGTTCTTCTGAAAGTGTAAAAGTGATATTTTGCTATGTGTTGAAAACTATCACGAAAAGTGAAATATCCTGAAATAAAACATAGAAAGAAGCATTCCAAGAAAATGCTCTCTAACGTGTGCATACATTTCAGAGAGTTAAAGGTTACACTACATTGCCCAGTTTGGAAGCTCTGTCTTTGAGGAATCTTTGAGGTGTTATTAAGAGGTGCGTATGGACTTGTGGTGAGTAAGGAAATGACCTCCGATGAAAACTGGAGGCAAGCTTTCGGAGCAGCTGCTTTGGATGTGTGAATTCATCTAGTAGCATTACATCATTGTTTGGATTTAGCAATTTGAAATCACTGTTTCTGGGGAACCTGATAAAGAACATTTGGGAATGCTCCTAAGAATATGCTGAAAAAGAAATATGCTCTAATAAAAACCAGTAGGAAACACTCTGTGAAACCGCTCCAGGTCATATCAAGTCCACTCACAGAGTTAAGCTTCCGTTTTCATTGAGCGGTATCCTAACACTATTTTGTTTTTTTAGTCTGTGAAGTGATACACTGGAGCACTCTGAGGCTTTCTATGAAAAGGTAAACATCTTCAGATAGATACTGGAGAGAAGATTTCCGAGGAGCTCATTGGTGACATGTGCATTCCACTCACAGGTTTATACTTTTTTTCTCCTAGAAGACTGGGGAATCCCTTTTGGAGAAATAGCTACAAGGGGACATTCGGGAATATAGGGACTGCTATGGTGAAAAAGGTATTATCCTCAGACAAAAACTGGAAAGAAGCTTTCTGTGAAACTGAGTTGTGGTAGATATGTCTATTCACCTCTGATAGATAAAACTTTTTTCTATTACACAGTTTTGAATCTAAGTAGTGGAGGGAAATGTGACAGGATATTAGGGAGCACATTGAGGCCTGTGGTGAAACAGGAGATATCTTCACATGAAAACTGAACAGAAGCGTTCTGAAAAACTGCTTGGTGATGTGTGCATTCCATTCAGGGAATTATAGCTCTTTTCCCATGAGGCACTTTTTAACACTGTTCTTATAAAACTGAAAAAGGGTTATTTTGCAGCCAATTGAAGACTTTGGCGAAATGTGAAATATCCTGAATTAAAACCAGGAATGGAGCATTCTAAGAAACTCCTCTCCGACATGTGCATTCATTTCAGAGAGTTGAAGCTTACACTACCTTGCCCAGTTTGGAAGCTCTGTCTTTGAGGAATTTGTGAAGGGATACTAAGTTGTACCACTGGGCTTGCGGTGTGAAAGGAAACGTCTTCCGATGAAAACTGCAGAGAAGTTTTCAAGCAACTGCTTTGTGATGTGTGTAATTACCTCATGGAGTTAAATCATTGTTTGATTTGAGCAGTTTGATATCCCTGTTTCTGTGGAAACTGAGCAAGGACATTTGGAAAGCTCTCAAGAATATGTGAAAAAGAAACATCTTCCAATATAAAAGAGAAGGAAACACTCTGTGATACTGCTCTAGGTCACGTGAATTCCACTCGCACAGTTAAGCTTCTGTTTTCATTGAGCAGTATGCTAACACTCTTTTAGGTGAGTTTCCTAAGGGATACTCGAGAGCACTTTGAGGGTTACGGTGAAAATGAAAATATCTTCAGACCGATACTGGAGAGAAGATATCTGTGGAGTTGCTTGGTAACATGTGAATTCCATTCATAGAGTTATAGTTTTATTCCCATAGAGTATTGTGCAATCCCATTTGGAGAAAGCGATACCAGGGGACATTCGAGAGTATAAGGACGCCTATGGCAAAAAAGGAAATATACTCTGAAATAAACTGGAAAGAAGCTTTTGTGAAACTGTTTTGTGATAGATGTGTATTCATCTCACATAGAGAAAATTTTCTTTATATTACGCAGTTTTGAAACTGCATCATGGACAGATTCACAAAAGGAAATTTTAGGAGCACAGTCAGGCATACGGTGTAAAAGGACATATCGTCAGACAAAACTGGAGAGAAGCTTTCTGAGAAACTGCTTTGTGGTGTGTGCATTGTACTGAGGGAGTTATACCTCTTTCATCATAAGGCATTGTTTGAACAAGGTTCTTCTGAAAGTGAAAAAGTGATATTTTGCTATGTGTTGAAAACTATCGTGAAAAGTGAAATATCCTGAAATAAAACACAGAAAGGAGCATTCCAAGACAATGCTCTCTAACGTGTGCATTCATTACAGAGCGTTAAAGCTTACACTATAGTGCCCAGTTTGGAAGCTCTGTCTTTGAGGAATCTTTGAGGTGTTATGAAGAGGCGCCCCTGGGCTTGTGGTTAGTAAGGAAACGACTTCTGATGAAAACTGTAGAGAAGCATTTGGAGCAACTGCTTTGTAATGTGTGTATTCATCTCACAGCGTTACATCATTCTTTGGATTGAGCAGTTTGAAATCAATGTTTCTGTGGAACCTGAGAAAGAACATTTGGGAACGCTCCTAAGAATATGCTGAAAAAGAAATATCTTCCGATAAAAACCAGAAGGCAATATTCTGCAAAACCGCTCCAGTTCATATCAAGTCCACTCACACACTTAAGCTGCATTTTCATTGAGCAGTATCCTAACATTGTTTTACGTGAGTCAGCTAAGGGATAATCAGGAGCACTTTGAGGCTAATGGTGAAAAGGGACATATCTTCAGATGTATACTCCAGAGGAGATTGATATAGAAATGCTTTGTGACGTACGCATTTCAGAAACAGAGTTGCACTTTTCTTCTCATAGGGGTTTATGGAATCCCATTGAGAGAAATAGCTACCGGGGACATTCTGGAGTATATTTATTGCTATGGTGGAAAAGGAAATATCCTCAGACAGAAACTGGAAAGAAACTTTCAGTGAAACTGCTTTGTGACTGATATGTCTTTTCATCTCACACAGATGAAACTGTCTTTCTATTACGCAGTTGTGAAACTGCATCACGGGCGGATTCGTGAAGGGACGTTTGAGAGCACATACAGGCTGGTGTGGAGGAAATAGGAGTTATCTTCAGAAAACGATTGGAGAGAAACTTTCTGAGAAACTGCTTTGTGATGTCTGCATTCCACTCAGAGAGTTATACCTCTTTTCTCGCAAGTCAGTGTTTGAACACTGTTCCTGTAAGTGTGAAAAAGAGATATTTTGCAGTGTATTGAAGGCTATGGTGAAAATTGAAATATCCGGACATAAAACTCAGGAAAAAGCGTTTCAAGAAACTGCTCTCTGATGTGTATATTCACTTCAGAGTGTTAAAGCTGACACTAAGTCACCCAGTTTGGAAACTCTGTCTTTGTAGAAATTCTGAAGTGACATTAAGTGAAATATCTGAAGTGATATTAAATGACACCCAGAGGCTTGGGGTGAAAAAGGAAACGTCTTCCAATGAAAACTGGAGAGAAACTTTCGGAGCAACTGCTTCATGATGTGTGTATTCATTTCGTAGAGTTAAATCGTCCTTTGGATTGATCAGTTTTAAATTGCTGTTTCTATGACACCTGAGAAAGTACATTTGGGATCGCTCTTAATAGTATGCTGAAAAAGAAACACCACCTGATAAACGCCAGAAGGAAACTGCCTGTGAAACTTCTCTAGGTCGCTGGATTTCCACTCGAACAGTTAAGCTTCAGTTTTCACTTCTCAGTACTCTAACAATGTTTTAGGTTAATCAGCTAAGGGATAGTTGGGAGAGATTTGAGGCTTCCAGTGAAAACGGAAATATGTTTAGATAGATACTGGAGGAAGATTTCTGAGGAGTGGAATTGTGACGTATGCATTCCACTCACAGAGATATACTTTTCTTCTCATAGAGAAATGGGAAATCCTATTTGATGAAAAAGTGACAGGGAGACATTCATGTGTTTATGAAAGGCTATGGTGAAAAAGGAGCTATCCTCAGACAAAAACTGGAAGGAAGCTTTCTGTGAAACTGCCTTGTGATAGATATGTCTCTTCTTTTCACATGGATAAGACTTTATTTCTGTTACGCAGTTTTGAAACTTTATCATGGACGGATTCGCAAAGGCATATTTGGCAGGACATTCAGGCATGTGGTGAAAAGGGAGTCATCTTCAGGTAAAAAGTGGAGAGAAGCTGTCTGTGAAAGTGCTTTGAGATGTGTGCATTCCACTCAGGGATTTTTACCTCTTTTCTCATAAGGCAGTGTTTGAACACTGTTCCTGTAAAAGTGAAAAAGTGACATTTTGCAGCACATTGCAGACTATGGTGAAAAGTAAAATATCCTGAAATAAAACCCAGAAAGAAGGATTCCACGGAACTGCAATCTGACGTGTGCATTCATTTCAGACAGTTAAAGTTTACACTACATTGCTCTGTTTGGAAACTCTGTCTTTGAAGAATCTGTGAAGGGATATTAAGTGGCGCCCGGAGGCTTCTGGTGAGAAAGGAAACGCCTTCCATTAAAAACTGTACAGAATCTTTCAGAATAACTGCTTTGTAATGTTTGTACGCATCTCAACAAATTAAATAATTCTTTGGATTGACCAGTTTGAAGTCACTGATTCTGTTTAACCTGAGAAAGGACATTTGGGAACGCTCTTAAGAATGTGTTGAAAAAGAAATACCTTCCGATATCAAACAGAAGAAAACTTTTTGTGAAACTGCTTCTTCTCATTGAGTATTGCAGAATCCCGTTTGGAGAAAATGCTACCAGGGGACGTTCAAGAGTATATCGACGGCTATGATGAAAGAGGAAATATACTGAGACAAATACTGGAAAAAAACTTTCTGTGACACTGCTATCTGACAGATATGTCTATTCATCTCACATAGAGAAAATTTTCTTTATGTTACGCAGTTTTGAAACTGAGTCATGGACCGATTCACGAAGGGACATTTGGGAGCACATTCGGGCATACGGTGTAAAAGGAGATATCATCAGACAAATACTGAGAGAAGCTTTCTGAGAAACTGCTTTGTGGTGTGTGCATTCCACTGAGGGAGTTAGACCTCTTTCATCATAAGGAAGTGTTGGAACAAGGTTCTTCTGGAAGTGAAAAAGTGATATTTTGCGATGTGTTGAAAACTATCACGAAAAGTGAAATATCCTGAAATAAAACCCAGAAAGAAACGTTCCAAGACAATGCTCTCCAACGTGTGCATTCATTTCAGAGAGTTAAAGCTTACACTACACTGCCACGTTTGAAAGCTCTCTCTTTGAGGAATCTTTGATGTCTTATTTAGAGGTGCCCCTGGGCTTGTGGTGAGTTTGGAAATGACTTCCGATTAAAACTGGAGAGAAGTTTGCGGACCAACTGCTTTGTGATGTGTGTATTTATCTCGTAGAGTTACATCATTCCTTTAGTTGAGCAGTTTGAAATCACTGTTTCTGTGGAACCTGAGAAAGAACATTTGGGAACGCACCCAGGAATATGCCGTTAAAGAAATATCCTCTGATAGAAACCAGAAGGAAACCTTCTGTGAAACCGCTCCAGGTCATATCAAGTCCACTCGCACAGTTAAACTGCCATTTTCATTGAGCAGTGTCCCTGCACTGTTTTACCTGAGTCAGCTAAGGGTTAATTGGGAGCACTTTGAGGCTAAGGGTGAAAATGGAAATATCTTCTGATAGATACTCGACACGAGATTGCTGAAGAAATGCTTTGTGACCTATGCATTTCCCACACAGAGTCAAACCTCTCTTCTCACAGGGTTTTATGGAATCCTGCTGTTAGTAATAGCTACCGGGGACCATCAAGAGTATGTTTACTGGTCTAGTGGAAAAGGAAATATCCTCAGACAAAAACTGGAAAGAATCTATCTGTGAAACTGCTTTGTGACAGATATGTCTATGCATCTCATATAGATGAAACTGTTTTTTCTATTACAAAATTTTGAAACTGCATCATGGACAGATTCGTGAAAGGACATTCGGGAGCTCTTAGAGGGTGTTGGAGAAATAGGAGATATCTTCAGATAACAATTGGAGAATAATTTTTCTGAGAAACTGCTTTTGGGTGTCTGCATTCCACTCAGGGAGTTATACCTCTTTTCTCACAAGACAGTGTTTGAACACTGTTCCTGTGAAATTGAAAAAGGGGTACTTTGCTGCATATTGAAGAGTCTGGCAACAGTTGAAATATCCTGAAATAAAACCAAGAAAAAAGCGTTCCAAGAAACTGCTCTCTGACGTGAACATTCACTTCAGAGTGTTAAAGCTTATGCTAAGATGCCTCTTTTGGAAACTCTGTCTTTGATGAAATTGTGAAAAGATATTAAGTGACACCCAGTGGCTTGTGCTGAGAAACGAAACATCTTCAGATGAAAACTGGAGAGAAACCTTCAGAGCAACTGCTTTGTGATGTGTGTATTCATCTCATAGAGTGAAATCGTTCTTTGTATTGAGCAGTTTTAAATCGGTGTTTCTGTGATACCTGAGAAAGGACATTTGGGAACGCTCTGAATAATATGCTGTAAAACAAATACCATCCGGGCCAGGCGCGGTGGCTCAAGCCTATACTCACAGCACTTTGGGATGCCGAAAAGGGGGGATCCCAAGCTCAGGAGATCGAAACCATCCTGGCTAATACGGTGAAACCCAATCTCTGCTAAAAAATGCAAAAAACCACCCAAGCGAGGTGGCTGGCACCTGTAGTCCAAGCTACTCAGGAGGCTGAGGCAGGAGAATGGCATAAACCCAGGAGGCGGAGCTTACACTGAGCTTAGATCCGGCCACTGAACTGCAGCCTGGGCAACACAGCGAGACTCCGTCTCAAAAACAACAGCAAAAAAAAGAAATACCATCCGATAAACGCCAGAAGGAAACTGTCTGTGAAAGTTCTCTAGGTCACTTGAATTCCACTCACACAGTTAAGCTTCTGTTTTCATGGAGCAGTATTCTAACAATGTTTTAGTTTAATCAGCTAAGGCATAATCGGGGGCGATTTGAGGCTTCTGGTGAAAACGGAAATATCTTTAGATAGATACTGGAGGAAGATTTCCCAGGAGCAGCCTTGTGATGTGTGCATTCCACTCAAAGAGATACACTTTTCTTCTCATGGATGAATGGGTAATCCCGTTTGGAGAAAAAGAGACCAGGGGACATTCGGGAGTATATGAAATGCTGTGGTGAAAAAGGAACTATACTCACACAAAAACTGGAAGGAAGCTTTCTGTGAAAGTGCTTTTTGATAGATATGTCTATTCATTTCACATGGATAAAACTTACTATTATGCAGTTTTGAAAGTGTTCCATGGACGGATTTGCGAAGGGACGTTCTGCAGGACATTCAGGCGTACGGTGAAATGGGATTTATCTTCAGATACAAACTGGAGAGAAGCTTTCTCAGAAAGTGCTTTGAGATGTGTGCATTCCACTCAGGGATTTATTCCTCTTTTCTCATAGGCAGTGTTTGAACACTGTTGCTGTAAAACTGAAAAAGTGACATTTTGCAGCTCATTGAAGACTGTGGCAAAAAGTTAAATATCCTGAAATAAAACCCAGAAAGGATTCCAAGAAACTGCGATCTGACGTGTGCATTCATTTCTGATAGTTAATATTTGCACTACGTTGTCTCGTTTGGAAACTCTGTCTTTGAAGAACCTGTGAACGGATATTAAGTGGCGCCCGTTGTCTTGTGGTGAGAAATGAAATGCCTTCTGATGAATGCTGGACAGAATCTTTCGGAGTAACTGCTTTGTAATGGGTGTATGCATTTCAAAGAATTAAATCATACATTGGATTGAGCAGTTTAAACTCACTATTTCTGTGGAACCTGAGAAAGGACATTTGGAAATGCTCCTAAGAATATGTTGAAAAGAAATAACCTGTGATAAAAAACAGTAGAAAACTTTCTGTGAAACTGCTCTTTGTCACGTGAAGTCCAATCTCACAGTTAAGCTTCAGTATACACTGGGCAGTATTTTAACACTGTTTTTGTTTACTCTGTGAAGTGATATGCTGGAACGCTCTGAGGCTTTTGGTGAAAAAGGAAACATCTTCAGAGACATAGCAGGAGAAGATTTCCGTGGAGATACTTTGTGACATGTGCATTCCACTCACAGGTTTACACTTCTTTTCTACTAGAAGATTGGGGAATCCCATTTGGAGAAAAAGCTACAAGGGGACATTTGAGAACATACAGACTGCTATGGTGGAAAAGGAAATATCATCAGACTAAAACTGGAAAGAAGCTTTCTGTGAAACTGCGTTGTGGTAGATATATCTACTCACCTCTGATAGATAAAACTTTTTTCTATTACAGTTTGGAAACTGCGTAATGGATGGAAATGTGAAGGGACTTTTGGGAGCACATTCAGGCCTGTGGAGAAATAGGAGATATCTTCACATAAAAACTGGAGAGAAGACCTCTGAGAATCTGCTTTGTGATGTGTGCATTCCACACAGGGAATTATACCTCTTTTCTCATGAGACAGTTTTTGAACACTGTTCCTGAAATACTGAAAAAGGGAAATTTTGCAGCGAATTGAAGACTTTGGCGAAATGTGAAATATCCTGAATTATAACCAGGAAAGGAGGGTTCGAAGAAACTCATCTCTCACGTGTGCATGCATTTCAGAGAGGTAAAGCTTACACTACGTTGCCAGTTTGGAAGCTCTGTCCTTGAGGGATCTGAGAAGGGCTATTAAGTGATTCCCCTGGGCTTCTGGTGAGAAAGGAAACGTCTTCTGAAGAAAACTGCAGAGAAGCTTTCAGAGCAACTGCTTTGTGATGTGTGCAATCATCTCTTAGAGTTAAATCATTCTTTGGATTGACCATTTTGATATCTCTGTTTCTGTGGAACATGAGCAAGGACATTTGGGAACACTCTCAGGAGTATATGAAAAAGAAAAACCATTCAATAAAAATGAGAAGGAAACATACTGTGATACTGCTCTAAATCATGTGAATTCCGCTATCACAGTTAAGCTTCTGTTTTCGTTGAGTAGTATTCTAACACTCTTCTAGGTGAGTCAGTGAAGGGATACTCGGGAGTGCTTTGAGGCTTACGGTGAAAACGAAAACATCTGCAGACAGATACTGGAGAGAAGATATGTTAGGAGATGTTTTGTGACATTTGAATTTGATTCATAGAGTCACGGTTTTCTTCTCATATAGAATTGCGGAATCCCGTTTGTAGAAAACGCTACAGAGGACATTTGAGAGTATATGGACAGCTATAGTGAAAGAGGAAATATACTCAGGAAAAAACATGAAAGATTCCTTTTGTGAAATTGCTGTGTGATATATATGTCTATTCATCTCACATAGAGAAAATTTCATTTTTATTACGCAGTTTTGAAACTGCATCATGGACAGATTCGTGAAGGGACATTTGGGAGCACATTCAGGCATATGGTGTAAAAGGAGATATCGTCAGACAAAAACTGGAGAGAACCTTTCTGAGAAACTGCTTTATGGTGTATGCATTCCACTGAGGGAGTTATCCCTCTTTCATCATAAGGCAGTGTTTGAACGAGGTTCTTCTGAAAGTAAAAACTGATATTTTCCAACGCATTGAAAACTATTGCGAAAAGTGAAATATCCTGAAATAAAACCCAGAAAGAAGCATTTCAAGACAACGCTCTCTAACGTGTGTATTAATTTTAGAGCGTTAAAGCTCACACTACAGTGCCCAGTTTGGAAGCTCTGTGTTTGAGGAATCTTTGAGTTGTAATTAAGAGGCGCCCATGGGCAAACGCCAGAAGGAAACGGTCTGTGAAACTTCTCTAGGTTGCTTGAATTCCACTCGCACAGTTAAGCTTCTGTTTTCATTGAGCTGTATTCTAACAAGGTTTTAAGTTAATCAGCTAAGGGATACTCGGGAGCGATTTGAGGTTTCCCGTGAAAACGGAAATATCTTTAGAGAGATACTGGAGGAAGATTTCCGAGCAGCGGCCTTATGACTTGTGCATTCTACTCACAGAGATATGCTTTTCTTCTCATAAAGAAATGGGAAACCCCGTTTGGACAAAACGCGAACAGGAGACCTTCGGGAACCTATGAAAGGCTGTGATGAAAAAGGAACTATCCTCAGAGAAAATCTGGAAAGATGCTTTCTGTGAAACTGCTTTGTGATAGATGTGTCTATTCGTTTCACATGGATAAAACTTTCTTTCTATTACGCAGTTTTGAGACTGCATCATGGATGGATTTGTGAAGCGATGTTCCAGAGGACATTTGGCTTATGGTGAAAAGGGAGTTATCTTCAGATAAAAACTGGAGAGAAGCTGTCTGAGAAAATGCTTTGAGATGTGTGCATTCCACTCAGGGATTTATACCTCTTTTTTCATAAGACAGTGTTTGAACACTGTTCCTGTAAAACTGAAAAAATGCCATTTTGCAGTACTTTGAAGACTATGGCAAAAAGTGAAATATCCTGAAATAATACTGAGAAGGAAAGATTCCAGGGGACTACGCTCTGACGTGTGCACTCATTTCAGAGAGTTAAAATTTACACTTAGATGCCCCATTTGGAGACTATCTTTGAAGAATCTGTGACGGGATATTAAGTGGCGTCCGGAGGCATGTGATGAGAAAGGAAACGCCTTCTGATGAAAACTGGACAGAAGCTTTTGGAGTAAGAGTTTTGTAAAGTGTGTACGCTACCCATAGAATTAAATCATTCTTTGAATTAAGCACTTTGAAATCACTGTTTCTGTGGAACCTGAGAAAGACCATTTAGGAATGCTCCTAAGAATATGTTGAAAAAGAAATACCCTCCATTAAATAACAAAAGAAAACTTTCTGTGAAATTGTCTTTGTCACATGAAGTCCACTCGCACAGTTAAGCTTCAGGTTTCATTGAGCAGTATTCTAACACTGTTTTTGTTTAGTCTGTGAAGTTATATGCTGGAGTGCTGTAAGGCTTTCTGTGAAAAAGAAAACATCTTCAGATACATACCGTAGAGAAGATTTCCGAGGAGCTCTTTGGTGATATGTGCATTCCGCTCACAGAGTTTTACTATTTTTCTCCTAGCAGACTGGGTATTCCCGTTTGGAGAAAGAGCTACAAGGGGAAATTCGGGAATACAGGGACTGCTATGGTGAAAAAGGAAATATCATTAGACAAAAACTGGAAAGAAGCTTTCTGAAACTGCGTTGTGGTATATATGTCTATTCACCTCCCATAGATGAAACATTTTCCTATTATGCAGTTTAGAAACTACGTAATGGATGGAAATGCGAAGGGACATTAGGGAGCACATTCAGGCTTGTGGCGAAATAGGAGGTATCTTCACATAAAAACTGCAGAGAAACTTTCTGAGAAACTGCTTTGTGATGTGTGCATTCCACTCAGGGAATTTTACCTCTTTCTCATAAGTCACTTTTTGAACACTATTCCTGTAAAACTGAAAAAGGGATATTTTGCAGCAAATTGAAGAATTTGGTGAAATGTGAAATATCTTGAATTAAAACCAGGAAGTAAGCACACTAAGAACCTCCTCTCTGACGTGTGTATTCGTTTCAGAATGTTAAAGCTTACATTACGTTGCCCAGTTTAGAAGCTCTGTCTTTGGGGAATTTGTGAAAGGATATTAAGTGGTTGCCATGGGCTTGTGGTGAGAAGGGAAACGTCTTCTGATGAAAACTGCAGAGAATCTTTCAGAGCAACTGCGTTGTGATGTGTGTAATAATCTCATAGAGTTAAATCATCCTTTGGATTGAGCATTTTGATATCTCTGTTTCTGTGGAACCTATGCAAGGATATTTGGGAACACTCTCAAGAATATGTGAAAAAGAAATTCTTTCCAATTAAAAAGAGAAGTGAAATTGCTCTAGGTCACGTGAATTCCACTTGCACTGTTCAGCTTTTGTTTTCTTAGAGCAATATTCTAACACTCTTTTAGGTGAGTCAGCTAAGCAACACTTGGGAGCGCTTTCAGGCTTATGGTGAAAACGCAAATATCTTCAGACCGATACTGGAGAGAAGATGTCTGAGGAGATGCTTTGTGACGTGTGAATTCCACTCATATAGTTATAGTTTTCTTCTCAGAGAGAATTGCGGAATCCAGGTTGGAGAAAGCGCTACCAGGGAACATTCGAGAGTATATGGACGGCTATGGTGAAAAAGGAATTATACACAGAAATAAACTGGAAGGAAGCTTTCTGTGAATCTGCTATGTGATAGATATGTATATTCCTCTTACATAGAGAAAATTTTCTTTATATTCCCTAGATTTGAAACTGCATCATGGACAGATTTGCGAAGTGACATTTGGGACATACTTCATTTCTCACAAGGCAGTTTTTGAACACCATTCGTGTAAAAGTAAAAAAGAGATATTTTCCAGTATATTGAAGACTATGTCAAAAATGGAAATATCCGGAGATAAAACCCGGAAAAAAGCGTTTCAAGAAACTGCTCTCTGACGTGTATATTCATTTCAGAGTGTTAAAGCTTACACTAAGTCCCCCAGTTTGGAAACTCTGTCTTTGAGGAAATTGTGAAGGGATATTAAGTGACACCCAAAGACTTGTGATGAGAAAGGAAATGCCATCCAATGAAAACTGGACAGAATCTTTCGGAGTAACTGCTTTGAAATCTGGGCACTCATCTCATAGAATTAAATCATTCTTTGGATTGAGCAGTTTGAACTCACTCTTTCTGTGGAAACTGAGAAAGGACATCTGGGAACGCTGTTAAGAATATGCTGAAAAAGAAATACCTTCCGATAAAAAAAAGAAGAAAACTTTCTGTGAAAGTGCTCTTTGTCACGTGAAGTCCACTTGCACAGTTAAGCTTCGGTTTTCATTGAGCAGTATTCAAACACTGTTTTTGTTTAGTCTTTGAAGTGATATGCTGGAGCTCTCTGAGGCTTTCAGTGCAAAAGGAAACATCTTCAGATACATACCAGAAAGAAGACTTCTGCAGAGCTGCTTTGTGACATGTGCATTCCACTCACAGGGTTATACTTCTTTTCTCCAAGAAGATTGGGGAATCCCGTTTGGAGAAAGAGCTACAAGGCGACATTTGGGAATACAGGGACTGCTATGGTGAAAAAGGAAATATCACTAGACAAAACCTGGAAAGAAGCTTTCTGAAACTGTGTTGTGGTATATATGTCTTTTCACTACCCAGAGAAAACAATTTTTTCTATTACACAGTTTTGAAACTACGTAATGGATGGAAACACGAAGGGACATTAGGGAGCACATTCAGGCCTGTGTGGAAATAGGAGATATCTTCACATAAAATCTGGAGAGAAGCTTTCTGAGAAACTGCTTTGTGATGTGCACATTCCAGTCAGGGAATTATATCTCTTTTCTCATAAGGCACTTTTTAACACTGCTCCTGTAAAACTCAGAAAAGGGTATTTTGCAGTGAATTGAAGACTTTGGCAAAATGTGAAACATCCGGAATTAAAACCCGGAAAGAAGCATTCTATGAAACTCCTCTCTGACGTGTGTATTCATTTCACAGAGTTAAAGCTTACACTACATTGCCCAGTTTGGAAGCTCTGTCTTTGAGGAATTTGTGAAGGGAAATTAAGTGCTTCTCCTGGGCTTGTGGTGAGAATGGAAACATCTTCCGATGAAAACTGCAGAGAAGCTTTCAGAGCAACTGCTTTGTGATGTGTGTAATCATCTCATAGAGTTAAATCATTCTATGGATTGAGCATTTTGATATCTCTCTTTCTGTGGAACCTGAGCAAGGTCATTTGGGAACGCTCTCAAGAATATGTGAAAAACAAACACTCTCCAATAAAAAGGAGAAGGAAACACTCTGTGATACTGCTCTAGGTAATGTGAATTCCACTTTCACTATTAAGCTTCTGTTTTTGTTGAGCAGTATTCTAACACTGTTTTATGTGAGTCAGCTAAGGGATACTTGAGAGCATTTTGAGGCTTATGGTGAAAAAGAGAATATTTCCGACTGGTACTGGAGCGAAGATATCTGAGGAGCTGCTTTGTGACATGTGAATTCCACTCCTAGTGTTATAGTTTTCTTCTCATAGAGTATTGTTGGGTACCATTTGGAGAAAACGCTACAGGGGACTTTCAAGTGTATATGTATGGCTGTATTGATAGAGTATATATACTCAGAAAAAACCTAGAAAGAAGCTTTCTGTGAAACTGCTACGTGATAGATATGTCTATTCGTCTCACATAGAAAACATTTTCTTTATATTATGCAGTTTTGAAACTGCGTCATGGACAGAGTCATGAAGGGAAATTTGGGACCACATTCAGACGTACGGTGTAAAAGGAGATATCATCCAACAAAAACTGGAGAGAAGCTTTCTGGGAAATTACTTTGTGGTGTGTGCATTTAACTGAGGGAGTTATACTTCTCTCATGACAAGGCAGTGTTTGAAAAAGGTTCTTCTGAAAGTAAAAAAGTGATATTTTGCACTCGTTGAAAAATATCCTGAAAAGTGAAATATCCAGAAAAAAACCCAGAGTGTAAAGGTTACATTAGATTGCCCAGTTTGGAAGCTCTGTTTTTGAGGAATCTTTGAGGTGTTATTAAGAGGTGCCCCTGGGCTTGTGGTGAGTAAGGAAACAACTTCTGATGAAAACTGGAGAGAAGCTTTTGGAGCAGCTGCTTTCTGATGTGTGTATTCATCTCGTAGCGTTACATAATTCTATGTATTGAGCAGTTTAAAATCACTGTTTCTGTGGAACCTGAGAAAGAATTTTGGGAACGCTCTTAAAAATATTCTGAAAAAGAAATATTCTCCAATGAAAATAAGTAGGAAACATTCTGTGTAACCGCTCCAGGTCAAATCAAGTCCACTCGCAGAATTAAGCTTCCATTTTCATTCAGCAGTATCCTAACTCAGTTTTTTTTTTTTTTTTTTTAGTCTGGGAAGTGATATGCTGGAGTGCACTGAGGCTTTCAGTGAAAAAGTAAACATCTTCAGATAGATACCGGAGAGAAGATTTCCGAAGAGGTCTTTTGTGACATGTGCTTTCCACTCACAGGTTTTTACTTTTTTTCTCCTAGAAAATTGGGGAATCCCGTTTGGAGAAAAAGCTACAAGGGGACACTCAGGAATATAGGGACTGCTATTGTGAAAAAGGAAATATCATCAGACAAAACCTGGAAAGAAGCTTTCTGTGAAACTGCGTTGTGGTAAATATGTCTTTTCATCTCCCATAGATTAACCTTTTTTCTATTACGCAGTTTTCAAACAGTGTAATGGAAGGAAACGCAAAGGGACATTAGGGAGACACTCAGGCCTGTGGGAAATTAGCAGATAACTTCAGATAAAAACTGCAGAGAAGTTTTCTGAGAAAATTCTTTGTGATGTGTGCATTACACTCAGGGACTTATACCTCTTTTCGCATTAGGCAATTTTTGAACAATATTTCTGTAAACTGAAGAAGGGAAAATTTGCAGCAAATTGAAGACTTTGGCGAAATGTGAAATATCCTGAAATAAAACCAGGAAAGGAGCATTCTAAGAAACTCCTCTCTGACGTGTGCATTCATTTCAGAGAGATAAAGCTTACAGTACATTGCCCATTTTGGAAGCTCTGTCTTTGAGGAATTTGTGAAGGGATATTAAGTGGTTCCCCTGGGCTTGAGGTGAGAAAGGAAACGTCTTCCAATGAAAACTGCAGAGAAGTTTTCATAGCAACTGCTTTGTGATGTGTGTAATCATCTCATAGAGTTAAATCATTCTTCAGATTGGGCATTTTGATATCTCTGCTTCTGTGGAACCTGTACAAGGACATTTCGGAACGTTCTCAAAAATATGTGAAAAAGAACCACCCTCCAATGAAAAAGAGAAGAAAACACTGTGACGCTGCTCTAAATCACGTTAATTCCACTCTCACAGTTAAGCTTCTGTTTTCATTGAGCAGTATTCTAACACTGTATAGGTGAGTCAGCTAAGGGATACTCGGGAGTGATTTGAGGCTTACGGTGAAAAGGAAAATATCTTCAGACAGATACTGGAGAGAAGATATCTGAGAAGCTGCTTTGTGACATGTGAATTCCACTCATAGAGTTATAGTATTCTTCTCATAGAGTATTACAGAATCCCGTTTTTCAAAAACGCTACAGGGGACATTCGAGAATACATGGACAGCTATGGTGAAAGAGGATATATACTCAGAAAAAAACTGGAAAGAAGTTTTCTGTGAAACTGCTATGTGATAGATATGTCTATTCATCTCACATAGAGAAAATTTTCTGTATATTACACAGTTTTGAAACTGCGTCATGAAGAGATTCGTGAAGGGACATTTGGGAGCACATTCAGGCATACGGTGTGAAAGGGTATATCCTCAGACAAAAACTGGAGAGAAGCTTTCTGAGAAACTGCTTTGTAGTGTGTGCATTCCACTGAGGAAATTATACCTCTTTCATCGTAAGGCAATGTTTGTACAGGTTCTCCTGAAAGTGAAAAAGTGATACTTTGCAGTACATTGAAAACCATCGTGAAAAATGAAGTATCCTGAAATAAAACCCAGAAAGAAGCGTTCCAAGAAAATCCTCTCCAATGTGTGCATTCATTTTAGCAAGTTAAAGTTTACACTACATTGCCCACTTTTGTAAATCTGTCTTTGAGGAATCTTTCAGGTGTTATTAAGAGGCGACCCTGGGCTTGTGGTGAGTAAGGAAACGACTTCCAATGAAAACTGGAGAGAAGCTTGTTGAGCAACTGCTTTGTGATGTGTGCATTCATCTCTTAAAGTTACATCATTCTGTGTGTTGAGCAGTTTGAAATCACTGTTTCTGTGGAACCTGAGAAAGAACATTTGGGAACACTCTTAAGAATATCTGGAAAAAGAAATATCCTCTGATAGACACCAGAAGGAAACGTTCTGTGAAACCTCTCCGGGTCATATTAAGTCCACTCACAGAGTTAAGCTTCCATTTTCATTGAGCAGTACCCTAACACTGTTTTTAGTCTGTGAAGTGATATGCTGGAGTGCACTGGGGCTTTCGGTGAAAAAAGAAATATCTTCAGATAGATACCGGAGAGAAGATTTCCGAGGAGCTCTTTTGTGACATGTGCATTCCACTAACAGGTTTATACCTTTTTTTTCTCCTAGAAGATTGGGAAATCCCATTTGGAGAAAAAGCTACACGGGGACATTTGGGAATAGAGGGACTTCCATGGTGAAAAAGGAAATATCATCAGACAAAAACTGGAAAGAAGCTTTCTGTGAAACTGCATTGTGGTAGATATGTCTTTTCAACTCCCATAGATAAAACTTTTTTCTATTACATATTTTTCAAACTGCGTAATGGACGGAAACATGAAGGGACATTAGGGAGACATTCAGGCCTGTGGGGAATTAGGTGATAGCTTCACATAAAGACTGCAGAGAAGCTTTCTGAGAAACTTCCTTGAGATGTGTGCATTCCACTCAGGCACTTTTACCTGTTTTCTCATTAGGCACTTTTTGAACAATGATTCTGTAAAGCTGAACAAGGGATATTTTGCAGTGAATTGAAGACTTTGGCAAAAGGTGAAATATCCTGAAATAAAACCAGGAAAGGAGCGTTCTAAGAAACTCCTCTCTGACGTGTGCATTCATTTCAGAGAGATAAAGCTTACACTACATTTCCCCAGTTTGGAAGCTCTGTCTTTGAGGAATTTGTGAAGGGATATTAAGTGGTTCCCCTGGGCTTGAGGTGAGAAAGGAAATGTCTTCCGATGAGAACTGCAGAGAAGTTTCCAGAGCAACTGCTTTGTGATGTGCGTAATCATCTCATAGAGATAAATTATGCTTTGGATTCAGCATTGTGTTATCTCTGCTTCTGTGGAACCTGAGCAAGGACATTTGGGAATGCTCTCAAAAATATATGAAAAAGAAACACCCTCCAATAAAAAAGAGAAGAAAACACTCTGTGATACTGCTCTAAATCACATGAATTCCACTCGCACAGTTAAGCTTCTGTTTTCATTGAGCAGTATTCTAACACTGTATAGGTGAGTCAGCTAAGGGATACTCGGGAGCGCTTTGAGGCTTACGGTGAAAACGAAAATATCTTCAGACTGATACTGGAGAGTAGATATCTGAGGAGCTGCTTAGTGACGTGTGAATTCCACTCAGAGAGTTATAGTTTTCTTCTCATAGAGTATTGCAGAATCCCGTTTGGAGAAAACTCTACAGGGGACATTCGAGAGTATATGGACTGTTATCGTGAAAAAGGAAATATACTCGGAAAAAAACTGGAAAGAGGTTTTCTGTTAAACTGCTCTGTGATAGATATGTCTATTCATCTCACATAGAGAAAATTTTCTGTATATTAGGCAGTTTTGAAACTGCATCCTGAAGAGATTCGCGAAGGGACATTTGGGAGCACATTTCGGGGTACGTTGTAAAAGGGGATATCGTCAGACAAACCTGGAGAGAAGCTTTCTGAGAAACTGCTTTTTGGAGTGTGCATTCCACTGACGAAGTTATACCTCTTTCATCATAAGGCAGTGTTTTAACTAGGTTCTTCTGAAATTGAAAAAGTGATACTTTGCAGTGCATTGAAAACTATTGCAAAAAGTGAAGTATCCTGAAATAAAACCCAGAAAGAAGCGTTCCAAGAAAATTCTCTCCAACGTGTGCATTCATTTCAGAGAGTTAAAGTTTACACTACATTGCCCACTTTTGAAAATCTGTCTTTGAGGAATCTTTGAGGTGTTATTAAGAGGCGCCCCTGGGATTGTAATGAGTAAAGAAACGACATCCAATGAAAACTGGAGAGAAGCTGTGGAGCAACTGCTTTGTGATGTGTGTATTCATCTCGTAACGTTACATCATTCTTTGGATTGAGTAGTTTGAAATTCATGTTTCTGTGTAACCTGAGAAATAACGTTTGGGAATGCTCCGAAAAATATGTTGAAAAAAAATCCTCCAATAGAAACCAGTAGGAAAAATTCTGTGAAACTGCTCCAGGTCATATCAACTCCACTCGCACAGTTAACCTTCAGTTTTCATTGAGCAGTATGCTAACATTGTTTTACATGGGTCAGGTAAGAGATAATTGAGAGCCCTTTGAGGCTAACGGTGAAAACGGAAATATCTTCAGATAGATACTCAAGAGGAGATGTATGAAGAAATGCTTTGTGACATATGCATTTCCCACACAGAGTTAAACTTTTCTTCTCATAGGGTTTTATGGAATCCCATGGAAGAAATAGCTACCACAGAGATTCAGGAGTATCTTTACTGCTATGGTGGGAAAGGAAACATTCTCACACAATAACTGGAAAGAAATCTTCTGTGAAACTGTTATGTGACTGATATGTCTATTCATCTCACATAGATGAAACTGTCTTTCTATTGCACAGTTTTGAAACTGCATCACGGACGGATTCGTGAAGGGACATTCGGGAGCACATACAGCCTGCTGGGGAAAGAGGAGATATCTTCAGAAAAAGATTGCAGAGAAATTTTCTGAGAAACTGCTTTGTGATGTCTGCATTCCACTCAGGGAGTTATACCTCTTTTCTCAAAGGGCAGTGATTGAACACTGTTCCTGTAAAAGTGAAAAAGAGGTATTTTGCAGTGTATTGAAGACTCTGCCAAAAATTGAAATATCTGGAAATGAAACCCAGAAAAAAGGGTTCCAGGGAACTGCTCTCTGACGTGTATATTCATTTCAGTGTGTTAAAGCTTACCCTAAGTTGCCCAGTTTGGAAAAACGGGTTTTCAAGAAATTGTGAAGGGATATTAAGTGACACCTGGAGGATTGTGGTGAGAAAGGAAACGTCTTCCAATGAAAACTGGAGAGAAACGTTCAGAGAAACTGCTTTGTGATGTGTGTATTCATCTCACAGAGTGAAATCTTTCTTTGGCTTGAGCAGTTTTAAATTGCTGCTGCTCTGGACATTTGGGAATACTCTACATAATATGCTGAAAAAGAAATACCATCCAATAAACACCAGAAGGAAACTGCCTGTGAAACTTCTCTAGGTTGCTTGAATTCCACTTGCACAGTTAAGCTTCTGTTTTCATTGAGCAGTTTTCTAAAAATGTTTTAGGTTAATCAGCTAAGGGATACTTGGGAGCGGTTTGAGATTTCCGGTGAAAACGGAAACATGTTTGGATAGATACTGGAGGAAGACTTCCAAGGAACAGCCTTGTGACGTGTGCATTCTACTCACAGAGATATACTTTTCTTCTCATAGAGGAATGGGAAATCGAGTTTGTAGAAAAAGCGACCAGGGGACATTCAGGAGAATGTGAAAGGCTATGGTGAAAAAGGAATTTTCCTCAGACAAATACTGGAAAGTTTTCCGGGAAACTGCTTTGTGATAGATATGTCTATTCATGTCACATGGATAAAACTTTCTTTCTATTACACAGTTTTGAAACTGCATCATGGACGGATTTGTGAAGGGACATTCGGCAGGACATTCAGGCATACAGTGAAAAGGGAGTTATCTTCAGATACAAACTGGAGATAAGCTGTCTGAGAAAGTGCTTTGAGATGTGGGCATTCCACTCAGGGATTTATACCTCTTTTTTCATAAGGCAGTGTTTGAACACTGTTTCTGTAAACTGAAAAAGTGATCTCTTGCAGTGCATTGAAGACTATGGCAAAAAGTGAAATATCCGGAAATAAAACCCAGGAAAAAGGATTCCAAGAAACTGCGCTCTGACGTGTGCATTCATTTCAGATAGTTAAAGTTTACACTTCGTTTCCCCATTTGGAAACTCTGTCTTTGAAGAATCTGCTAAGGGATATTAAGTGGCACTTGGACACTTGTGGTGAGAAAGGAAATACCTTCCGATGAAAACTTGAAAGAATCTTTCGGAGTAACTGCTTTGTAACATGTGTACGCATCTCATAGAATTAAATCTTTCTTTGTATTTAGCAGTTTGAACTCATTGTTTTTGTGGAACCTGAGAAAGGACATTTGGGAACGCTCTAAAGAATATGCTGAAAAAGAAATACCCTCCAATAAAAAACAGAAGAAAACTTTCTGTGAAACTCCAATTTGTCACGTGAAGTCCACTCACACAGTTAAGCTTCTGTTTTCATTGAGAAGTTTTCTAACACTGTTTTTGTTTAGTCTGTGTAGTAATATGCTGGAGCACTCTGAGGCTTTCAGCGAAAAAGGAAACAACTTCAGATACATACCGGGGAGAAGATTTCAGAGGACCTCTTTTGTGACATGTGCATTCCACTCACAGGGTTATACGTTTCTTCTCCTAGAAGATTGGGGAATCCCGTTTGGAGAAAGAGCTACAAGGGGACATTCGGGAATATAGGTACTGCTTTGATGAAAAAGGGAATACCGTCAGACAAAAACTGGAAAGAAGCTTTCTGTGAAACTGCGTTGTGGTAGATATGTCTATTCACCTCCCATAGATAAAACTTTTTCCTATTACCCTGTTTTGAAACGACGTAATGGACGGAAAAGCAAAGGGACATTAGGGAGAACATTCAGGCCTGTGACGAAATAGGAGATATCTATACATAAAAACTGGAGAGAGGCTTTCTGAGAAACTGCTTTGTGATGTGTGCTTTCCACTCAGGGAATTATACCTCTTTTCTCATAAGGCACTTTTTCAACACTGTTCCTGTCAAACTGAAAAAGGTATGTTTTGCAGCAAATTGAAGACTTTGGTGAAATGTGAAATATTCTGAATTAAAACTAGGAAAGAAGCGCTCTATTTCTTAGAGCGCTTCTCTCCTCTCTGGAGTGTGCATTCGTTTCAGAGAGTTAAAGCTTACACTACGTTGTCCAGGTTGGAAGCTCTGTCTTTGACGAATTTGTGACGGGACATTACGTGGTTCCCCTGGGCTTGTGGTGAGAAAGGAAACGTCTTCCAATGAAAACTGTAGAGAAGTTTTCACAGCAACTGCTTTGTGATATGTGTAATCATCTCATAGAGTTAAATCATTGTTTGGAATGAGCAGTTTGATATCTCTGTTTCTTTGGAACCTGAGCAAGGACATTTGGTAACACTCTCAAGAATATGTGAAAAAGAAACAGCTTTCAATAAAAAGAGAAGGAAACATTCTGCGATACTGCTCTAGGTCATGTGAATTTCACAGTTAAGCTTCTGCTTTCATTGAGCAGTATTGTTACACTGTATTAGGTGAGTTTGCTAAGGGATACTCGGGAACATTTTGAGGCTTACGGTGAGAAGGAAAATGTCTTCAGATAGATCCTGGAGAGAAGATATCTTAGGAGCTGCTTTGTGACCAGTGAATTTTATTCACAGAGTTATAGTTTTCTTCTCACTGAGTATTGCAGAATCCCGTTTGGAGAAAATGCTGCAGGGGAAATTCAAGAGTTTATGGATGGCTACAGTGTAAAAGGAAATATACTAAGAAAAAAAAATGGAAAGCAGTTTTCTGTGAAACTGCTACGTGATAGATATGTCTATTCACCTCACATAGAGAAAATTTTCTGTATATTACGCAGTTTTGAAACTGCATCATGAAGAGATTCGCGAAGGGACATTTGGGAGCAGATTCAGGCGTATGGTGTAAAAGGAGATATCGTCAGACAAAAACTGGAGAGAAGCTTTCCAAGAAACCGCTTCGTGGTGTGTGCATTCCACTGAGGGAGTTATACTTCTTTCATGACAAAGCAGTGTTTTAACAAGGTTCTTCTGAAAGTGAAAAAGTGATCCTTTGCTGCGCATTGAAAACTATCACAAAAAGTGAAATATCCTGAAATAAAACCCAGAAAGAAGCGTTCCATGAAAATTCTCTCCAATGTGTGAATTCATTTCAGAGAAGTAAAGTTTACACTACATTGCCCAGTTTGAAAAATCTGTCTTTGAGGAATCTTTGAGGTGTTATTAAGAGGCACCCATGGGTTTGTGGTGAGTAAGGAAATGACTTCAGATGAAAACTGGAGACAAGCTTGTGGAGCAACTGCTTTGTCATGTGTGCACTCATCTCTTAAAGTTATATCATTCTTTGGGTTGAGCAGTTTGAAATCACTGTTTCTGTGGAACGTGAGACAGAACATTTGGGAACGCTCTTAAGAATATGCTGAAAAAGAAATATCCTCTGATAGAAACCAGAAGGAAACATTCTGTCAAACCGCTCCAGGTCATATCAAGTCCACACGCACAGTTAATCTTCCGTTTTCATTGAGCAGTATCTTAACACTGTTTTACGTGAGTCAGCTAAGGGATAATCGGGAGCACTTTGGAACTAATGGTGAAAACGGAAATATCTTCATATAGATAATCGAGTGGAGATTGACGAAGAAATGCTTTGTGACGTATGAATTTCCAACACAGAGTTCAACTCTTCTTCTCATAAGGGTTTATGGAATCCCATTGGGAGAAATAGCTACCGGGGATATTCAGAAGTGTATTTACTGCTATGGTGGAAAAGGAAATATCCTCAGACAAAAACTGGAAAGAAACTTTCTGTGAAACTGCTTTGTGACAGATATGTTTATTCATCTCACATAGATGAAACTGTCTTTCTATTACACAGTGGTGAAACTGCATCATGGACGGATTTGTGAAGGGACGTTCGGGAGCACATACAGTCTTTTGGGGAAATAGGAGGTACCTTCAGATAGCAATTGGAGAGAAACTTTCTGAGAAACTGCTTTGTGATATGTGCATTCCACTCAGGGAGTTATACCTCTTTTCTCACAAGGCAGTGTTAGAACACTGTTCCAGTAAAAGTGAAAAAGAGATATTTTGCAGTGTATTGAAGACTCTCTCGAAATTCGAAATATCCGAAAATAAAATGCAGAAAAAAGCGTTCCAAGAAACTGCTCTCTGACATGTACATTCATTTCAGAGTGTTAAAGCTTACGCTAAGTGGCTGAGTTTGGAAACTGTCTTTGAGGGAATTGTGAAGGGATATTAAGTGACACCCGGAGGCTTGTGGTTAGAAAGGAAACATATTCCGATGAAAACCAGAGAGAAACTTTCCGACCAACAGCTTTGTTATGTGTGTATTCATCTCATATAGTTAAATCGTTCTTGGGATTGAGCAGTTTTAAATCACTGTTTCTGTGATAACTGAGAAAGGACATTTGGGAACGCTTTTAATAATATCCTGGAAAAGAAATATCATCTGATAAATGCCAGAAGGAAGCTGTCTGTGAAACTTCTCTAGGTCGCTTGAATTCCACTCACACAGTTAAGCTTCTGTTTTCACTGAGCAGTATTCAAACAATGTTTTAGGTTAAACAGCTAAGGGATACTTGGGTGCGATTTCAGGATTCTGGTTAAAATGGAAATATCTTTAGATAGACACTGGAGGAAGATTTATGAGGAGCTGCCTTGTGAAGTGTGCATTCTCCTCACAGAGATATGCTTTTCATAGAGGAATGGGAAATGCCATTTGCAGAAAAAGCGATCAGGGGACATTCATGTGTATATGAAAGACTATGGTGAAAAAGGAACTATCCTCAGACAAAAACTGGAAAGACGCTTTCTGTGAAATTGCGTTGAGGTAGATATATCTTTTCACCTCCCATAGATAAAACTTTTTTCTATTACGCAGTTTTCAAACTGCATAATGGACGGAAACGTGAAGGTACACTAGGGAGACATTCAGGCCTATGGGGAATTAAGAGATAACTACACATAAAAACTGCAGAGAAGCATTCTGATAAAATTCTTTGTGACGTCTGCATTCCACTCAGGGACTTATACCTCTTTTCTCCTCAGGTACTTTTTTAACAATGTTTCTGTAAAACTGAAAAAGGGATATTTTGCAATGAATTGAAGACTTTGGAGAAATGTGAAATATCCTGAAATAAAACAAGGAAAAGAGCATTCTCAGAAACTCCTCTCTGACGTGTGCATTCATTTTAGAGAGATAAAGCTTGAATTCCGTTGCCCAGTTTGGAAGCTCTGTCTTTGAGAAATTTGCAAAAGGATATTAAGTGGTTCCCCTGGGCTTGAGTTGAGAAAGGAAACGTCTTCCAAAGAGAACTGCAGAGAAGTTTTCAGAGCAACTGCTTTGAGATATGCATAATCATCTCATAGAGTTAAATCATTGTTGGATTGAGCATTGTGATATCTCTGCTTCTGTGGAATCTGAGAAAGAACATTTGGGAAGGCTCTGAAGAATATGTCAAAAAGAAACACCGTCCAATAAAAAAGACATGGAAACACTCTGTGATACTACTCTAAATCATGTGAATTCCACTCGCACAGTTAAGTTTCTGTTTTCTTTGAGCAGTATTCTAGCAATGTTTTAGGTTAATCAGCTAAGGGATACCTGTGGATGATTTGAGGCTTCTGGTGAAAATGGAAATATCTTTAGATAGATACTGGAGAAAGATTTCCGAGGAGCGGCCTTTTGACCTGTGCATTCTACTCACAGAGATATACTTTTCTTCTCATAGAGGAATGGGAAAACCTGTTTGGAGAAAAAGCTACCAGGGGACATTCGGGAGTATGTGAAATGCTCTGGTGAAAAAGAAACTATCCTCAGACAAATAATGGAATGAAGCTTTCCATGAAACAACTTTGTGATACATATGTCTATTCATTTCACATGGATAAAACTTTCTTTCTATTATGCAGTTTTGAAACTGCATCATGGACAGATTCATGAAGGGACGTTCAGCAGAACATTCAGGCATACACTGAAAAGGGAGTTATCTTCAGATAAAAACTGGAGAGAAGCTGTCTGAGAAAGTGCTTTGAGATGTGGGCATTCCACTCAGGGATTTATAACTCTTTTCTCATAAGGCAGTGTTTGAACACTGTTTGTATAAAACTGAAAAAGTGACATTTTGTAGCACATTGAAGACTATGGTGAAAAGTGAAATATCCTGAAATAAAACCCAGAAAGAAGGATTCCAAGAAACTGTGCTCTGACGTGTGCATTCATTTCAGAGTGGTAAAGTTTACACTTCATTGCCCAGTTTGGAAAGTCTGTCTTTGAAGAAACTGTGAAGGGATATCAAGTGGCATCGGGAAACTTGTTGTGAGAAAGGAAACGCCTTCTGATGAAAACTGGACAAAATCTTTCAGAGTAACTACTTTGTAATGTGTGTACGCATCTCATAGAATTAAATCATTCGTTGCATTGAGCAATATTGAAGTCACTATTTCTGTGGAACCTGAGAAAGGACATTTGGGAACGCTCTTAAGAATATGCTGAAAAAGAAATACCCTCCGATAAAAAACAGAAGAAAATTTTCTCTGAAACTGCTCTTTGTCACTTGAAGTCCACTCACACAGTTAAGCTTCGTTTCCATTGACCAGTATTCTAACACTGTTTTTGTTTAATCTGTGTAGTGATATGCTGGAGCAATCCGAGGCTTTCGGCAAAAAAGCAAACATCTTCAGAAACATAATGGAGAGAAGATTTCTGAGGAGCTCTTTTGTGACGTGCATTCCACTCACAGGGTTATACTTTTTTTCTCCTACAATATTGGGGAATCCCGTTTGGAGAAAGAGCTACAAGGGGACATTCGGAAATCTTGGTACTGCTATGGTGAAAAAGGAAATATCATCAGACAAAAACTGGAAAGAAGCTTTCTGTGAAACTGCCTTGTGGTAGATATGTCTATTCACCTCCCAAAGTTAAAACTTTTTTGTATTACACTGTTTTGAAACTACGTGATGGGCAGAAACATGAAGGGACATTAGGGAGCACATTCAGGCCTGAGGTGAAATAGGAGATATCTTCACATAAAACCTGGAGAGAAGCATTCTGAGAAACTGCTTTCCGATGTGTGCATTTCACTCTGGGAATTATACCTCTTTTCTCATAAGGCACTTTTTGAACCCTTTTCTGGTGAAACTGAAAAAGTGATATTTTGCAGTGAATTGAAGACTTTGGCAACATGTGAAAAATCCTGAATTAAAACCAGGAAAGAAGCATTCTAAGGAACTCCTCTCTGACGTGTGCATTCACTTCAGAAAGTTATAGCTTACACTACATTGCCCAGTTTGGAAGCTCTGTCTTTGAGGAATTTGTGAAAGGATATTAAGTGGTTCCCCTGGGCTTGAGGTGAGAAAGGAAACGTCTTTCGATGAAAACTGCAGAGAATTTTCCAGAGCAACTGCTTTGTGCTGTGTGTAATCATCTCATAGGGTTATATCATTCTTTGGATTGAGCATTTTTATATCTGTGTTTCTGTGGAACCTGAGCTAGGGCATTTAGGAATGCTCCCAAGAATATGTGGAAAAAAGACACCTTCCAATAAAAAAGAGAAGGAAACACTCTGTGACACTGCTCTAGGTCACGTGAATTCAACTATCACAGTTAAGCTTCTGTTTTCATTGAGCAGTATTCTAACACGGTTTTAGGTGAGTTTGCTAAGGGAGACTCCTGAGCACTTTGAGGCTTACGGTGAAAACGAAAATGTCTTCAGACAGATACTGGAGAGAAGATATATGAGGAGCTGCTTTGTGACGTTTGAATTGCATTCATAGAGTTATAGTTTTCTTCTCATAGAGTATTGTGGAATCCCGTTTGGAGAAAACGCTATCAGGGGACATTTGAGAGTATGTGGACGGCTTTGCTGAAAAAGGAAATATTCTCCAAAAAAAACTGGAAAGAAGCTTTCTGTGAAACTGCTATGTGATAGATATGTCTATTCAACTCACATAGAGAAAATTTTCTTTATATTATGGAGTTTTGAAACTGTGTCATTGACTGATTTGTGAAGGGACACTTAGCTGCACATTCAGGCATGCATTGTAAAAGGAGGCATCATCAGACTAAAACTGGAGAGAAGCTTTCTGAGAAACAGCTTTGTGGTGTGTGCATACCCCTGAGGGAGTTTTACCTTTCATCATAAGGCAGTGTTTGAACAAGGTTCTTCTGAAAGTGAAAAAGTGATATTTTGCAATGCATTGAAAACTATCACGAAAAGTGAAACATCCTGAAATAAAACTCAGAAAGAAGCATTCCAAGACAATGCTCTCTAACGTGTGCATTCATTTCAGAGAGTTAAAGTTTACCCTACATTGCCCAGTTTGGAAGCTCTTTGAGGAATCTTTGAGGTGTTATCAAGAGGCACCCCTGGGCTTGTGGTGAGTAAGGAAACTATGTCCGATGAAAACTGGAGAGAAGTTTTCGGAGCACTTGCGTTGTTATGTGTGTATTCCTCTTGTAGCATTACATCATTCTTTGGATAGAGCAGTTTGAAATCACTGTTTCTGTGGAACCTGAGAAAGAACATTTGGGAATGCTCCTAAGAATATACTGAAAAAGAAATATCCTCCGATACAAACCAGAAGGAAACATTCTGGTCATGCTCCAGGAAACCGCTACAGATCATATCAAGTCCACTTGCACAGTTAAGCTTCCGATTTCTTTGAGGAGTGTCCTAACACTGTTTTATGTGAGTCAGCTAAGGGATAATCGGGAGTGCTTTGAGGCTAATGGTGAAAATGGAAATATCTTCAGATAGATACTCGAGAGGAGATTTATTAAGAAATGCTTTGTGACGTATGCATTTCCCACACAGATTTAAACTTTTCACCTCCTATGGGTTTATGGAATTCCATTGGCAGAAATAGCTACCAGGGACATTCAGGAGTATATTTACTGCTATAGTGGAAAAGAAAATATCCTCAGACAAAAACTGGAAAGAAACTTTCTGCAAAAGTGCTTTGTGACAGACATATCTATTCATCTCACATAGATGAAACTGTCTTTCTATGATGCAGTTTAGAAACTACATCATGGACAGATTCACGAAGGGACATTCGGGAGCATATACAGGCTGATGGGGAATTAGGAGACATCTTCAGATAACAATCGAAGAGAAACGTTCTGAGAAACCTCTTCGTGATATCTGCATTCCACTCAGGGAGTTTTACCTCTTTTCTCAAAAGGAAGTGTTTGAACACTGTTCCTGTAAAAGTGAAAAAGAGATATTTTGCAGCATACTGAATACTATGGTGAAAAATAGAAAGATCTGGAAATAAAACCCAGAAAAAGCATTCCAAGAAACTGCTCTATGAAGTATACATTCATTTCAGAGTGTTAAAGCTTACACTAAGTCCCCCAGTTTGGAATCTCTGTCTCTGAAGAAAGTGGAAAGGGATATTAAGTGGCACACCGATTCTAGTGGTGAGAAAGGAAACGACTTCCACTGAAACCTGGAGAGAAATTTTCGGAACTGCTTTGTGATGTGTGTATACATCTCATAGAGGTAAATCGTTCTTTGTATTGGGTAGTTTTAAATCGCTCTTTCTGTGATACCTGAGAAAGGACATTTGGGAACGCTCTTAATAATATGCTGAAAAAGAAATACCATCCGGTAAACGCCAGAAGGAAACTGTCTGTGAAACTTCGCTAGGTCGCTTGAATTCCATTCGCACAGTTAAGCTTCTGTTTTCATTGAGCAGTATTGTAACAATGTTTTAGGTTAATCAGCTACGGGATACTGGCAAGTGATTTGACACTTCCGGTGAAAATGGAAATATCTTCAGATAGATACTGGAGGAAGATTTCTGAGGAGCGGCCATGTGATGTGCGCATTCTACTAGCAGAGATACACTTTTTTTCTCATAGGGGAATGGGAAATCCCGCTTGTAGAAAAAGCGACCAGGGGGTATTCGGGTGTATATGAAAGACTATGCTGGAAAAGGAACTATTCTCAGACAGAAACTGGAAAGAAGCTTTCTGTGAAACTGTTTTGTGATAGGTATTTCTATTCATTTCACATGGATAAAACTTTCTTTCCATTATGCAGTTTAGAAAGTCTGCCATCGACGGATTCCTGAAGGGACGTTCGACAGGATATTCAGGCATATGGTGAAAGGGAGTTATCTTCAGATAAAAACTGGAGAGAAGCTGTCTGAGAAAGTCCTTTGAGATGTGTGCATTACACTCAGGGATTTATACCTCTTTTCTCATAAGGCAGTGTTTGAACACTGTTCCTGTAAAACTGAAACTGTGATATTTTGTGCGCATTGAAGATTATGGCGAAAAGTGAGATATCCTGACATAAAACCCCGAAAGAGGTATTCCACAAAACTGCGCTCTGACGTGTGCATTCATTTTGGAGAGTTAAAGTTTACCGTACGTTGTCCCATTTGGAAGCTCTGTCTTTGTGGAATCTGTGAAGGGATATTAAGTGGTTCCCCTGAGCTTGTGGTGACAAAGGAAACGTCTTCTGATGAAAACTGCAGAGAAGTTTTCAGGGCAACTGCTTTGTGATGTGTGTAATCATCCCATAGAGGTAAATCATTCTTTGGCTTGAGCAGTTTGGTATCTATTTTTCAGTGGAACCTGAGCAGAGACATCTGGGAAAACTCTCAAGAATATATGAGAAAGAAAGACCTTCCAATATAAAAGAGAAGGAAACACTCTGTAATACTGTTCTAAGTCACGTGAATACAACTATCACAGTTAAGCTTCCGTTTTCATTGAGCAGTATTCTAACACTCTTTTAGGTGAGTCAGCTAAGGGATACTCGTGAGCGCTTTGAGGCTTACGGTGAAAACGAAAATATCTTCAGACAGATACTGGAGAGAAGATATCTGAGGAGCTGCTTTGTAACGTGTGATTTCCACTCATAGAGTTATAGTTTTCTTCTCATAGAGTATTGCGGAATCCCGTTTGGAGAAAACCCTGCAGGGGACAATTGAGAGTATATCGATGGCTATAGTGAAAGAGGAAATATACTCAGGAAAAAACTGGAAAGAAGCTTTCTGTGAAACTGCTTTGTGATAGACATGTCTAGTCGTCTTATATAGAGATAATTTTTTGTATATTATGTAGTTTTGAAACTGCATCATGGACAGATTCATGAAGGGATATTTGGGAGCACATTCTGGCATACAGCGTAAAAGGAGATATCGTCAGACAAAACCTGGAGAGAAGCTTTCTGACAAACTGCTTTGTGGTGTGTGTATTCCACTGAGGGAGTTATACGTCTTTCATGATAAGGCAGTGTTTGAACAAGGTTCTTCTGAAAGTGAAAAAGTGATATTTTGCGACGTGTTGTAAACTATCGTGAAAAGTGAAATATCCTCAAATGACACCCAGAAAGATGCGTTCCAATAAATTGCTCTCTAACGTGTGCATTCATTTCAGAGAGTTATAGCTTACACCACATTGCCCAGTTTCGAAGCTCTGTCTTTGAGGAATCTTTGAGGTGTTATTAAGAGGCGCCCCTGGGGTTGTGGTAAGGAAATAACTTCCGATGAAAACTGGGGAGAAGCTTTCGAAGCAGCTGCTTTCTGATGTGTGTATTCATCTCGCAATGTTACATCATTTTTTGGATTGAGCAGTTTGAAATCAATGTTTCTGTGGAAACTGAGAAAGAACATTTGGGAACGCTCCTAAGAATATGCTGAAAAAGAAATATCTTCACCCAAAAATCAGAAAGAAACATTCTGTGAAACCACTCCAGGTCATATCAAGTCCACTTGCAGAGTTAAGCTTCTGTTTTCATTGAGCAGTATCCTAAAACTGCTTTACGTGAGTCTGCTAATGGGTAATTGGCAGCGCTTTGAGGCTAATGGTGAAAACGGAAATATCTTCATATAGATGCTCAAGAGGAGATTGATGAAGAAATGCTTTATGACGTATGCATTTCCCACACAGAGTTAAACTTCTCTTCTCATAAGGGTTTATGGAATCCCCTTGGGAGAAATAGCTACCGGGGACAGTCAGGAGTATATTTACCGCTATGGTGGAAAAGGAAATATCATCAGACAAAAACTGGAAAGAAACTTTCTGTGAAACTGCTTTGTGACTGATATGTCTATTCATCTCAGATAGTTGAAACTGTCTTTCTATTACGCAGTTTTGAAACTGCACCATGAACTGATACGCAAAGGGACATTCTGGAGCACATACAGGCTGATGGGGAAATAGGAGATATCGTGAGATAACAATTGGAGAGAAAATTTCTGAGAAACTGCTTTGTGATGTCTGCATTCCACTGTGGGAGTTATACCTCTTTTCCCACAAGGCAGTGTTTGAACATGGTTCCTGTCAAAGTGAAAAAGAGATATTTTGCAACGTATTGAAGACTATGGCCAAAATTGAAATATCCGGAATTAAAACCCAGAAAAAAGCATTAAAAAAAAACTGCTCTCTGAAGTGTAGATTCACTTCAGAGTGTTAAAGCTTATGCTAAGTTGCCCCGTTTGGGAACTCTGTCTTTGAGGAAATTGTGAAGGGATATTAAGTGACACCAGGAGGCTTGCAATGAGAAACGAAACGTCTTCCGATGAACACTGGAGAGAAACCTTCAGAGCAACTGCTTTGTGATGTGTGTGTTCATCTCATAGAGTGAAATGGTTCTTTGGATTGAGCAGTTTTAAATCGCTGTTTCTGTCATACCTGAGAAAGGACATTTGGGAACACTCTTAATATTATGCTGTAAAAGAAATATCATCTGGGCCAGGCGCGGTGGCTCAAGCCTGTAATCCCAGCACTTTGGGAGACTGAAAAGGGCTGATCTCAAGGTCAGGAGATTGAAACCATCCTGGCTAATAGGGTGAAAACCCGTCTCTACTAAGAAATACAAAAAACCACCTGAGCGAGGTAGCGGGCCCCTGCTGTCCCAGCTACTGGGGAGGCTGAGGCATGAGAATGGTGTAAAACTGGGAGGCGGAGCTTACAGTGAGCTGAGATCCGGCCACTGCACTGCAGCCTGAGCAACAGAGCGAGACTTCGTCCACCCCCCCCAAAAAAAGAAATACCATCCGATAAACTCCAGAAGGAAACTGTCTGTGAAACTTCTCTAGGTCACTTGAATTCCACTCACACAGTTAAGCTTCTGTTTTCATTGAGCAGCATTCTAACAATGTCTTAGTTTAATCAGCTAAGGGATACTCGGGAGCGATTTGACGCCTCTGGTGAATACAGAAATATCTTTAGATAGATACTGGAGAAAGATTTCCGAGGTGCATCCTAGTGACGTGTGCATTCTACTCACAGAGATATACTTTTCTTCTCAAACAGGAATGGAAAATCGCATTTGGAGAAAAAGCAACCAGGGGACATTCGGGAGTATATGAAAGGCTATGGTGAAAAAGGAACTAACTTCAGACAAAAACTGGAAAGCAGTTTTCTGTGAAACTGCTTTGTGATAGATATGTCTATTCATTTCACATGGATAAAACTTTCATTCTATTATGCAGTTTTGAAAGACTGCCATGGACGGATTCCTGAAGGGACGTTCAGCAAGACATTCAGGGGTATGGTAAAAAGGGAGTCATCTTCAGATAAAAACTGGAGAGAAGCAGTCTGAGAAAGTTCTTTGAGATGTGTGTATAACAGTCAGTGATTTTTACCTCTTTTCTCATAAGGCAGTGATTGAACACTGTCCCTGTAAAACTGAAAAAGTGACATTTTGCAGTGCATTGAAGACTAAGGCGAAAAGTCAAATATCCTGAAATAAAACCCAGAAAGAAGGATTCCAAGAAACTGCACTCTGACGTGTACATTCATTTCAGAAAGTTAAAGTTTATACTATGTTGCCCCATTTGGAAACTCTGTCTTTGAAGAATCTGTGAAAGGATATTAAGTGGTGCCCGGATCATTGTGGTGAGAAAGAAATGCCTTCTGATGAAAACTGGACAGAATCTTTGGGAGTAACAGCTTTGTAATGTGTGTACACATAAAATAGAATTAAATCATTCTTTGGATTGAGCAGTTTGAACTCACTGTTTCTGTGGAACCTGAGAAAGGACATTTGCGATCGTTCTTAATAATAGTATGCTGAAAAAGAAATACCCTCTGATAAAAAACACAAGAAAACTTTCTGTGAAACTGTTCTTTGTCACTTGAAGTCCACTGGCACAGTTAAGCTTCGGTTTCCATTGAGCAGTATTCTAACACTGTTTTTTTTTTTAGTCTGCAAAGTGATATGTTGGAGTGCTCTGAGGCTTTCAGTGAAAAAGGAGACATCTTAAGATACTTACTGGAGAGAAGATTTCCAAGGAGCTGCTTTGTGATATGTGCATTCCACTCACAGGGTTATATTTCTTTTCTCCTAGAAGACTGGGGAATCCTGTTTGGAGAAAAAGCTACAAGGTGACATTCGGGATTATAGGGCCTGCTATGGTGAAAAAGTAAATATCATCAGCCAAAAAAGGGAAAGAAGCTTTCTGTGAAAATGCTTTGTGGTAGATATGTCTATTCTCCTGCCATAGTTAAAGCTTTTTTCTATTAACCTGTTTTGAAACTGCTTAATGTGGAGGAATATTAGGGAAACATTCAGGCCTGTGGGGAAACAGAAGATATCGTCACATAAAAACTGGAGAGCAACTTTGTAAGAAACTGCTTGGTGATGTGTGCATTCCACTCAGGGAATTATACCTATTTTCTCATTAGGCAATTTTTGAATGCTGCTCCTGGAAAACTGAAAAAGTGATAATATGCAGCGAATTAAAGACTTTGCGAAATGTGAAATATCGTGAATTAATATCAGGAAAGTAGCACTCTAAGAAACTCCTTTCTGACGTGTGCATTCATTTCACAGAGTTAAAGGTAACACTACATTACCCAGTTTGGAAGGTCTGTCTTTGAGGAATTTGCGAAGGGATATTAAGTGTATCACCTGTTCTTGTGGTGAGAAAGGAAACGCCTTCTGATGAAAACTGCAGAGAAGTTTTCAGAGCAACTGCTTTGTGATGTGTGTAATCGTCTCATAGAGTTAAATCGTTTTTTGGCTTGAGCAGTTTGCAATTCTGTTTCTGTGGAACCTGAGCAGAGACATTTGGGAATGCTCTCAAGAATAAGTGAAAAAGAAACACCTTCCAATAAAAAAGAAGACGAAATACTCTCTGATACTGCTCTAGGTCATGTGAATACAAATATCACAGTTAAGCTTCTGTTTTCATTGAGCAGTATTCTAACACTCTTTTAGGGGAGTCAGCTAAGGGATACTCGGGAGCGCTTTGAGGCTTACAGTGAAAACAAAAACATCTTCAGAAAGATACTGGAGAGAAGATATCTGAGGAGATGTTTTGTGACGCGTGAATTCCACTCATAGGGTTATAATTTTTTTCTCATAGAGTATTGCAGAATCCTGTTTGGAGAAAACGCTTCCAGGGGACATTTGAGAGTATATGGATGGCTATGGTGAAAGAGGAAGTATACTCAGACAAATACTGGAAAGAAGATTTCTGTGACACTGCTATGTGATAGATATGGCTACTCATGTCACATAGAGAAAATTTTCATTATATTACACAGGTTTGAATCTGCGTCATGGGCAGATTCACGAAGGGACATTTGGTAGCACATTCCGGTTACGGTGCAAAAGGAGATATCGTCAGACGAAAACTGAGAGAAGCTTTCTGAGAAACTGCTTTGTGGTGTGTGCATTCCACTGAGGGATTTATACCTCTTTCATCATAAGGAAGTGTTTAAACAACGTTCTTCTGGAAGTGAAAAAGTGATGTTTGGCGGCGTGTTGAAAACTATCATGAAAAGTGAAATATCCTGAAATAAAACCCAGAAAGAAGCGTTCCAAGAGAATGCTCTCTAACGTGTGCATTCATTTCAGATAGTTAAAGCTTACACTGCATTGCCTAGTTTGGAAGCTCTGTCTTTGAGGAATCTTTCATGTGTTATTAAAATGGGCCCCTGGGCTTTTGGTGAGTTTGCATATGACTTCCGCTAAAAACTGGAGAGAAGCTTGTGGACCAACTGCTTTGTGATGTGTGTATTCATCTCGTAAAGTTATAACATTCTTTGGATTGAGCAGTTTGAAATCACTGTTTCTGTGGAACCTGAGAAAGAACATTTGGGAACGCCCCCAGGAATATGCTGAAAAAGAAATATCCTCTGATAGAAACCAGAAAGAAACATTCTGGGAAACTGCTCCAGGTCACATCAAGCCCACTCGCACAGTTAAGCTTCCGTTTTCATTGAGCAGTATCGTAACACTGTTTTACGTGAGTCAGCTAAGGGATAATCGGGAGTGCTTTGAGGCTAATGGTGAAAACGGAAATATCTTCAGATAGATACTCGAGACGAGATTGCTGAAGAAATGCTTTGTGACTACGCATTTCCCACACAGAGTTATACCTCTCTTCTCATAGGGTTTTATGGAATCCCGCTGGGAGTAATAGCTACCGGGGACCTTCAAGAGTATATTTACTGCTATAGTGGAAAAGGAAATATCGTCAGACAAAAACTGGAAAGAAACTTTCTGTGAAACTGCTTTGGGACAGATATGTCTATGCATCTCATATAGATGAAACTGTTTTTCTATTACACAGTTTTGAAACTGCATCATGGACAGATTCATGAAAGGACATTCTGGAGCACATAGGTGATGGTGGAGAAATAGGAAATATCTTCAGATAACAATTGGAGAAAAACTTTCTGAGAAACTGCCTTGTGATGTCTGCATTCCACTCAGGGAGATATACCTCTTTTCCCATAAGGCAGTCTTTGAACACTGTTCCTGTAAAATTGAAAAAAAAAATACTTTGCAGCATTTTGAAAACTCTGGCGAAAATTGAAATATCTGGAAATAAAACCCAGAACAAAGCATTCCAGGAAACTGCTCTCTGATGTGCACACTCATTTCAGAGTGTTAAGGTTACAATAAGTCACCCGGTTTGGAAACTTCATCTTTGAGGAAATTGTGAAGGGATATTAAGTGACACCCAGAGGCTTGTGGTGAGAAAGGAAACGTCTTCCGATGAAAACTGGAGAGAAATTTTTGGAACAACTGCTTTGTGATGTGTGTATTCATCTCATAGAGATAAATAGTTCTTTGGATTGAGCAGTTTTAAATCACTCTTTCTGTGATACCTGAGAAAGGACATTTGGGAACGCTCTTAATAATATGCTGAAAAAGAAATACCATCCGATAAACACCAGAAGGAAACTGTCTGTGACACTTCTCTAGGTCGCTTGAATTCCACTTGCACAGTTAAGCTTCTGTTTTCATTGAGCAGTATTCTAACAATGTTTTAGGTTAATCAGCTAAGGGATACTCGTGAGCGATTTCAGGCTTCTGGTGAAACGGAAATATCTTTAGAGAGATAATGGAGGAAGATTTCCGAGGAGCGGCCTTGCGACATGTGCATCTCTACTCACAGAGATATGCTTTTCTTCAGACGAATGATGTTAAACCCCGTTTGGAGAAAATGCAACCAGTGGATCTTCTGGAATATATGAAAGGAAATGGTGAAAAAGGAACTATCCTCAGAGAATAACTGGAAAAATGCTTCCTGTAAAAATGCTTTGTGATAGATATATCTATTCGTTTCACTTGGATAAAACTATCTATTACGCAGATTTGTAACTGCGTCATGGACGGATTCACAAAGCGACTTTCGGCAGGACATTTGTTGTACGGTGAAAAGGGAGTTATTGTCAGATACAAACTGGAGAGAAGCTGTCTGAGAAAGTGCTTTGAGATGTGTGCATTCCACTCAGGGATTTATACCTCTTTTCTAACAAGGCAGTGTTTGAGCACTGTTCCTGTAAAACTGAAAAAGTGACATTTTGCAGCACAATGAAGACTATGGTGAAAAGCGAAATATCCTGAAATAATACAGAAAAAGAAGCATTCCAAGAAATTGCACTCTGACATGTGCACTCATTTTAGAGAGTTAAAGTTTACACTTCGTTGCCCCGTTTGGAGAGCCTATCTTTGAAGAATCTGTGACGGGATATTAAGTGGCGTCTAGAGGCTTGTGGTGTGAAAGGAAATGCCTTCTGATGAAAACTGTAGAGAACCTTGTGGAGTAACTGCTTTGTATAGTGTGTACGCATCCCATAGAATTAAGTCATTTGTTGGACTCACTGTTTCTGTGGAATGCTCCTAAAAATATACTGAAAAAGAAATACCCTCCATTAAAAAACAAAAGAAAACCTTCTACGAAACTACTCTTTGTCACGTGAAGTCCACTCACACAGTTAATCTTTTGTTTTCATTGAGCAGTATTCTAACCTGTTTTTGTTTAGTCTGTGAAGTGATATGCTGGAGTGCTGTGAGGATTTCGGTGAAAAAGTAAACATCTTCAGATACATACCAGAGAGATTTCCGAGGAGCTCTTTTGTGACATGTGCATTCCACTCACAGGGTTATCCTTTTTTTCTCCTAGAAGATTGGGGACTCTCATTTGGAGAAAGAGCTACAAGGGGACATTCGGGAATACAGGTATTCCTATGGCGAAATAGGAAATATCATTAGACAAAACTGAAAAGAAGCTTTCTGAAACTGCGTTTTGGTATATATGTCTATTCACCTCCCACAGATAAAACTTTTTTCTATTACACAGTTTTGAAGCTACGTAATGGACAGAAATGCGAAGGGACATTAGGGAGCACATTCAGGCCTGTGGCAAAATAGGAGATATCTTCACATAAAAAATGCAGAGAATCTTTCTGAGAAATTGCTTTGTGATGTGTGCATTCCACTCAGGGAATATTACCTCCTTCTCATAAGGCACTTTTGGAACACTGTTCCTGTAATGCTGAAAAAGGGATATTTTGCAGCAAATTGAAGACTTTGCTGAAATGTTAAATAGGCTGAATTAAAACCAGGAAGGATGCGTTCTATGAAATTCCTCTCTGATGTGTGTATTCGTTTCAGACAGTTAAAGCTTACACTATGTTGCCCAGTTTAGAAGCTCTGTCTTTGAGAAATTTGTGAAAGGATATTTAGTGGTTCCCCTGGGCTGGTGGTGAGAAGGAAATGTCTTCCGATGGAAACTGCAGAGAATCTTTCAGAGCAACTGCGTTGTGATGTGTGTAATAATATCATAGTGTTAAATCATACTTTGGAATGAGCATTTTGATATCTCTGTTTCTGTGGAACCTCAGCAAGGACATGTGGGAACGCTCTCAAGAATATGTGAAAAAGAAATACCCTCCAATAAAAAAGAGAAGTGATATTACCCTAGGTCACATGAATTCCACTCGCACAGTTCAGCTTTTGTTTTCATAGGGCAGTATTCTAACACTCTTTTAGGTGAGTCAGCTAAGCGATACTAGGGAGCGCTTTCAGGCTTACTGTGAAAACGAAAATATCTTCAGACTGATACTGGAGAGAAGATGCATGTGGAGATGCTTTGTGACGTGTGAATTCCGTTCATAGAGTTATAGTTTTCTTCTCATAGAGTATTGCAGAATCCCAGTTGTAGAAAACCCTACCTGGGAACATTCGAGAGTATATGGACGGTTATGGTGAAAAAGGAATTATACTCAGACAAAAACTGGAAAGAAGCTTTCTGTGAAACTGCTTTGTGTTAGATATGTCTATTTATTTCACATGGATAAAACTTTCTTACCATTACACAGTTTTAAAAGTCTGCCATGGACGAATTCATGAAGGGACATATAGCAGTACAGGCAGGACTATTGTGAAATGCGAATTAACTTCAGATGCAAACTGGAGAGAAAGTGTCTGAGAAAGTGCTTTGAGATGTGTGCATTCCACTCAGGGATTTATACCTCTTTTCTCATAAGGCAGTGTTTGAACACTGTTCCTGTAAAACTGAAACTGTGGTATTTTGCATGTATTGAAGACTATGATGAGAATGAAATATCCTGAAATAAAACCCAGAAAGAGGTATTCCATGAAACTGCGCTCTGACGTGTGCATTCATTTCAGAGAGTTTAAGTTTACAGTGTGTTGTCCCGTTTGGTAACTCTGTCTTTGAGGAATCTGGGAAGGGATATTAAGTGATTCCCCTGGGCTTGTGGTGGGAAAGGAAACGTCTTCCGATGAAAACTGCAGGGAAGCTCTCAGATCAACTGCTTTGTGATGTTTGTAATCATCACATAGAGTTAAATCATTATTTGGAATGAGCAGTTTGATATCTCTCTTTCTGAGGAACCCGAGCCAGGACATTTGGGAATGCTCTAAAGAATATGTGACAAACAAATAGCCTCCAAAAAAAAAAAAAAAAAAAGAGAAGGGAACACTCTATGATAATGCTCTAGGTCATGTGAATTCCACTCGCACAGTTAAGCTTCTGTTTTCATTGAGCAGTATTATAACTCTGTTTTATGTGAGTCAGCTAAGGGATACTCGAGAGCATTTTGAGGCTTATGGTGAAAAGGAGAATACTTCAAACAGATACTGAATAAAAGATATCTGAGGAGCTCCTTTGTGATGTGAGAATTCCACTCCTAGGGTTATAGTTTTCTTCTCTTAGAGTATTGTGGAATCCCATTTGGAGAAAACGCTATAGGGGACATTTGAGAGTATATGGACGGCTGTATTCATAAAGGATATATACTCAGAAAAAACCTGGAAAGAAACTTTTGTGAAACTGCTGTGTGATAGATATGTCTATTCATCTCACATAGAGAAAATTTTCTTTATATTACGCAGTTTTGAAACTGTGTCATGGACAGATTCGGAAAGGAATATTTGGGAGCACATTCAGGCATGTGATGTAAAAGGAGATATCATCAGACAAAAACTGCAGAGAAGATTTCAGAGAAACTCCATTGTGGTGTGTGCATTCCACTGAGGGATTTATACCTCTTTCGTCATAAGGCAGTGTTTGAAAAAGGTTCTTCCGAAAGTGAAAAAGTGATATTTTGCAACGCGTTGAAAACTATCATGTAAAGTGAAATATCCTGAAATAAAACCCAGAAAGAAGCGTTCCAAGAAAATGCTCTCTAACATTTACTTTCATTTCAGACAGTTAAAGGTTACACTACATTACCAAGTTTGGAATCTCTGTCATTGAGGAATCCTTGAGGTGTTATTAAGAGGCGCCCCTGGGCTTGTGGTGAGTAAGGAAACTACCTCCAATGAAAACTGGAAGGAAGCTTTCAGAGCAGCTGCTTTGTGATGTGTGTATTCATCTCGTAGCGTTACATCATTCTTTGGATTGAGCAGTTTGAAATCACTGTTTCTGTGGAACCTGAGAAAGAACATTTGGGAACGCTCTTAAGAATATGCTGAAAAAGGAATATCTTCCAAAAAAAAAAAACAGTAGGAAACATTCTGTGAAACCACTCCGGGTCATATCAAGTCCATTCGCAGAGTTAAGCTACCGTTTTCATTGAGCAGTATCCTAACACTATTTTTTTTAGTCTGTGAAGTGATATGCTGGAGTGTTCTGAGGCTTTTGGTGAAAAGGAAAACATCTTCAGATAGATACTGGAGAGAAGATTTCCGAGGAGCTCTTTTGTGACTTTTGCATTCCACTCACAAGTTTATCTTTTTTTGATCCAAGAAGATTGGGTAATCCCATTTGGAGAAAAAGCTACAAGGGGACATTCGGGAATATAGGAACTGCTATGGTGAAAAAGGAAATATCATCAGACGAAAACTGGAAAGAAGTTTTCTGTGAAACTGCGTTGTGGTAGATGTCTATTCACCTCCCATAGATAAAAGTTTTCTCTATTACACAGTTTCAAAACTACGTAAAGGACAGAAATGTGAAGGGACATGAGGGAGCACTTCAGGCCTGTGGCGAAATAGGAGATAGCTTCACATGAAAACTGAAGAGAAGCGTTCTGAGAAACTGCTTTGTGATGTGTGCATTCCACTCAGGGAATTTTAACTCTTTTCTCATAAGGCACTTTTTGAACACTGTTCCTGTAAAACTGAAAAACGGATATTTTGCAGCCAATTGAAGACTTTGGCGAAATGTGTAATAGCTTGAATTAAAAACAGGAAAGAAGAATTCGAAGGAACTCCTCTCCAACGTGTGCATTCGTTTCAGAGAGGTAAAGCTTACACTACATTGCTCAGTTTGGAAGCTCTGCCTTTGAGCAATTTGTGAAGGGATATTAACTGGTTCCCTTGGGCTTGCCGTGAGAAAGGAAACGTTTTCCGATGAAAACTGCAGAGAAGTTTTCAGAACAAATGCTTTGTGATGTGTAATCATCTCATAGAGTTAAATCATTGTTTGAATTGAGCAGTTTGATATCTCTGTTTCTGTGGAACCTGAGCAAGGACATTTGGGAACACCCTCAAGAATATGTGAAAAAGAAACACCCTCCAATAAAAAAGAGAAGAAAACACTCTTTGATACTATTCTAGGTCATGTGAATTCCACTAGCACACTTAAGCTTCTGTTTTCATTGAGCAGTATTCTAACACTGTTTTAGGTGAGTTTCCTAAGGGATACTCGGGAGCGCTTTGTGGCTTTCAGTGAAAACGACAATATCGTCAGACAGATATTGGAGAGAAAATATCTGAGGAGCTGATTTGTGACGTGTGAATTCCACTCTTTGAGTTATAGTTTTCTTCTCATACAGTATTGCAGAATCCCGTTTGGAGAAAATGCTACAGGGGACATTCAAGAATATATCAACGGCTACAGTGAAAAAGGAAATATACTCAGAAAAAAACTGGAAAGTTTTCTGTGAAACTGCTATGTGATAGATATGTCTATACATCTCACATAGAGAAAATTTTCTGTATATTACGCAGTTTTGAAACTGCGTCATGAAGAGATTCTTGAAGGGACATTTGGGAGCACATTCAGGCATACGGTGTAAAAGGAGATATCGTCAGACAAAAACTGGAGACAAGCTTTCTGAGTAACCGCTTTGTGGTGTGTGCATTCCACCGAGGGAGTTATACCTCTTTCATCGTCAGGCAGTGTTTGAACAAGGTTCTTCTGAAAGTGAAAAAGTTATACTTTGCAGCACATTGAAAAGTGTCATGAAAAGTGAAATACCCTGAAATAAAACCCAGAAAGAAACGTTCCAAGAAAATGCTCTCCAACATGTGCATTCATTTCAGAGAGTTAAGGTTTAGACTACATTGCCCAGTTTGGAAACTCTGTCTTTCAGGAATATTTGAGGTGTTATTAAGAAGCACCCCTGGGCTTGTGGTGAGTAAGGAAACCACTTCTGATGAAAACTGGAGAGAAGCTCGCCGAGCAACTGCTTTGTGATGTTTGCATTCATCTCTTAAATTTACATCATTCTTTGAGTTGAGCAGTTTGAAATCAATGTTTCTGTGGAAACTGAGAAAGAACATTTGTGAATGCTCTTAAGAATATGCTGAGAAAGAAATATCCACTGATAGAAACCAGAATGAAACCTTCTGTGAAACTGCTCCAGGTCATATCAAATCCACTTGCACAGTTAAGCTTCCGTTTTCATTGAGCAGTATCCTAACACTGTTTTAAGTGATTCAGCTAAGGGATAATCGGGAGCGCTTTGAGGCTAACAGTGAAAACCGGAATATCTTCAGATATATACTCCAGAGGAGACTGATGTAGAAATGCTTTATGACGTATGCATTTCAGACACAGAGTTGAAGTTTTCTTCGCATAGAGGTTTATGGAATCCCATTGAGAGAAATAGCAACCGGGGACATTCTGGCGTATATTTACTGCTATGGTGGACAAGGAAATATCCTCAAACAAAAACTGGAAGGAAACTTTCTGTGAAACTGCTTTGTGACCGATATGTCTATTAATCTCACATAGATGAAAGTGTCTTTCTATTCCGCAGTTTTGAAACTGCATCATGGACGGATTCGTGAAGGAACATTCGAGAGCACGTAGAGGCTGGTGTGGAAATAGGGGTTATCTTCAGAAAACAATTGGAGAGAAACTTTCTGAGAAACTGCTTTGTGATGTCTGCACTCCACTCAGGGATTTAGACCTCTTTTCTCACAAGGCAGTGTTTGAACACTGTTCCTGTAAAAGTGAAAAAGAGATATTTTGCAATGTATTGAAGGTTATGGCGAAAATCAAAATATCAGGACATAAAACCCAGAAAAAAGCGTTTCAAGAAACTGCTCTCTGATGTGTACATTCATTTCAGAGTGTTAAAGCTGACACTAAGACACCCAGTTTGGAACTCTGTCTTTGTAGAAATTCTGAAGTGATATTAAGTGACACCCAAAGGCTTGTGGTGAGAAAGGAAACATCTTTCATTGAAAACTGAATAGAAACTTTCATAGCAACTCCTTTGTAATGTGTGTATTCATCTCATAGAGTGAAATCGTTCTTTGGATTGATCAGTTTTAAATTGCTGTTTCTGTGACACCAGAGAAACAACATTTGGGAAAGCTTTTAATAACATGCTGAAAAGGAAATACCATCCAATAAAAGCCAGAAGGAAATTGTCTGTGAAACTTCTATAGTTCCCTTGAATTCCACTCTCACAGTAAAGCCTCTGTTTTCATTGAGCAGTATTCTAACAATGTTTTAGGTTAATCAGCTAAGGGATACTCAGGATCGACTTGAGGCTTCTGGTGAAAACGTAAATATTTTTTGATAGATACTGGAGGAAGATTTCCGTGGAGCGGCCTTGTGACCTGTGCATTCCACTCACAGAGATATACTTTTCTTCTCATGGAGGAATGGGAAATCCCGTTTGAAGAAAAAGTGACCAGGTGACATTCTGGAGTATATGAAAGGCTATGGTGAAAAAGGAAGTATCCTCAGACAAAAACTGGAAAGAAGCTTTCTGTGGAAGTGCTTTGTGATAGATATGTCTATTCATTTCACATGGATAGAACTTTCTTTCTATTACACAGTATTGAAACTGCATCATGGACAGATTCGTGAAGCGACGTTCGGCAGGACATTCAGGTGTACTGTGAAAACGGAGCTATCCTCAGATAAAAACTGGAGAGGAGCTGTCTGAGAAATTGCTTTGAGATGCATGCATTCCACTCAGGGATTTATAACTCTTTTCTCATAAGGCAGTGTTTGAACACTGTTCATGTAAAACTGAAAAAGTGACATTTTGCAGTGAATTGAAAACTATGGCGAAAAGTCAAATATCCTGAAATAAAACCCAGAAAGAAGGAGTCCAAGGAACTGCACTCTGACGTGTGCAATCATTTCAGAAAATTTACATTTACATTTCGTTGCCCCATTCAAGAACTCTGTCTTTGAAGAATCTGTGAAGGGATATTAAGTGACGCCCAGAGTCTTGTGGTTATAAAGCAAACGCCTTTCAATGAAAACTGGACAGAATCCTTTGGAGCAACTGCGTTGTAATGTGTGTACGCATCTCAAAAAATTAAATCTTCCTTTGGATTGAGCAGTTTGAAGTCACTGTCTCTGTAGAACCTGAGAAAGGACATTTGGGAACGCTCTTAAGAATATGCTGAAAAAGAAATACCCTCTGATAAAACACAGAAGAAAACTGTCTTTGAAACTGCTGTTTGTCACATGAAGTCCACTCGCACAGTTAAGCTTTGGTTTTCATTGAGCAGTATTCAAGCACTGTTCTTGTTTAGTTTCTGAAGTTATATGCTGGAGCACTCTGAGGTTTTTGGTGAAAAAGGAAACATATTCAGATACATACCGGAGAGAACATTGCCGAGGAGCTGCTTTGTGACATATGCATTCCACTCACAGGGTTATACCTCTATTCTCTAAGCAGATTGGGGAATCCCATTTGGAGGAAAAGCTACAAGGGGACATTCGAAAATATGTGGTCTGCTGTGGTGAAAAAGGAAAAATCATCAGACAAAAACTGGAAAGATGTTTTCTATGGAACTGCGTTGTGATAGATATGTCTACTCACCTCCCATAGAGAAAGCTTTTTCAATTATGCAATTTTGAAACAGTGTAATGGACAGAAACGCGAAGGGACATTAGGGAGCACATTCAGGCCTGTGGGGAAATAGGAGATATCTTCACATAAAAACTGGAGAGAAGTTTCTGAGAAACTGCTTTGTGATGTGCGCATTCCACTCAGGGAATTATACCTCTTTTCTCTTAAGGCACTTTTTGAACACTGTTCTTGTAAAACTGAAAAAGGGATATTTTGCAGTGAATTGAAGACTTTGGCGAAAAGTGAAATATCCTGAATTAAAACCAGAAAGGAAGTGTTCTAGGAAACTCCTCTCTGACGTGTGCATTTGTTTCAGAAAGTTAAAGCTTACACTACGTTAACCATTTTGGAAGCTCTGTCTTTGAGGAATTTGTGAAGGGATATTAAGTGCTTCCCCTGGGCTTCTGGAGAGAAAGGAAACGTCTTCCAATGAAAACTGCAGAGAATCATTCAGAGCAACTGCTTTGTGATGTGTGCAGTCATCTCATAGCCTTAAATCATTGTTTGCTTTGAGCAGTTTGATATCTCTGCTTCTGTGATACCTGAGCAGAGACATTTGGGAACGCTCTCAAGAATATGTGAAGAAGAAATACCCAGGGGTGTGGATCAAGATGGCTGAATAGGAACAGCTCCAGTCTCCAACTCCCAGTGCGAGTGACACAGAAGACCAGTGATTTCTGCATTTTCAACTGAGGTACTGGGGTCATCTCACTAGGGAGTGCCGGAGAATTGGTCCTGGTCAGCTGCTGCAGCCCGAACAGTGAGAGCTGAAGCAGGGCGAGGTATCACCTCACCTGGGAAGTGCAAGCGGGAAGGAAATCCCTTTTCCTAGTCAGGGAAACTGAGACACTCAACACCTGGAAAATAGGATAAGTCCCACACCAATACTGCACTTTAAGCAAACTGGCACACCAGGAGATTATATCCCACACTTGGCCTGGAAGGTCTCACAGCCACGGAGCCTCCCTCATTGCTAGCACAGCAGTCTGTGATCTAACCACAAGGCAGAAGTGAGCCTGGGAGAGGGCGCACGCCATTGATGAGGTTTTAGTAGGTAAACAAAGCTGTTGGGAAGTTCGAACTGGGTGGAGCTCATAGCAGCTCAAGGAAACCTACCTGTCTCTCTAGACTCCACCTCTGGGGACAGGGCACAGCTAAACAACAACAACAAAAAAGCATCAGAAACCTCTGCAGATGAAAAGGACTCTGTCTGACAGCTTTGAAGAGAGCAGTGGATCTCCCCACACGGAAGTTGAGATCTGAGAAGGGACAGACTGCCTGCTCAAGTGGGTCCCTGGCCCCTGAGTTCCTAACTGGGAGACATCCACCACTAAGGGCAGTCTGACACCCCACATGACACAGGGTGGAGAACACTCCTGAGAGGAAGCGTCCAAAGTAAGAATCAGACAGGTACACTCGCTGTTCAGCAATATTCTACCTTCTGTAACCTCTGCTGCTGATACCCAGGCAAACAGGATCTGGAGTAGACTTCAAGTAATCTTCAACAGACCTGCAGCTGAGGGTCCTGACTGTTAGAAGGAAAACTATCAAACAGGAAGGACACCTATACCAAAACCCCAAGAGTACGTCACCATCATCAAAGAACAGAGACAGATAAAACCACAAAGATGGGGAAAAAGCAGGGCAGAAAAGCTGGAAATCAAAAAATAAGAGTGCATCTCCCCCTGCAACAGAGCGCAGCTCATCGCCAGCAACGGAACAAAGCTGGTCAGAGAATAACTTTGACGAGATGAGAGAAGAAGTCTTCAGTCCATCAAAACTCTCAGAGCTAAAGGAGGAACTATGTACCCAGCGCAAAGAAACAAAAACTCTTGAAAAAAGAGTGGAAAAATTGACAGCTAGAATAATTAATGCAGAGAAGGTCATAAACGAAACGACAGAGATGAAAACCATGACACCAGAAATACATGACAGATGCACAAGCTTCAGTAAGAAACTCGATCAACTGAAAGAAAGAGTATCAGCGATTGAGAATCAAATGAATGAAACAAAGGGAGAAGAGAAACCAAAAGAAAAAAGAAGAAAAAGAAATGAAAAAAGCCTGCAAGAAGTAAGGGATTATGTAAAAAGAACAAATCTACGTCTGATTGAGGTTCCTGAAAGTGAGGGGGAAAATGGAACCAAGTTGGAAAACACTCTTCAGGATATCATCCAGGAGAACTTCCCCAACTTAGTAGAGCAGGCCAACATTCAAATTCAGGAAATACAGAGAATGCCACAAAGATACTCCTCGAGAAGTGCAACTCCAAGACACATAATTGCCAGATTCACCAAAGTTGAAATGAAGGAAAAAATCTTAAGGGCAGCTGGAGAGAAAGGTCGGGTTACACACAAAGGGAAGCCCATCAGACTAACAGGAGATCTCTCGGCAGAAACTCTACAAGCCAGAAGAGAGAAGAGAGTGGGGGCCAATATTCTACATTCCTAAAGAAAAGAATTTTAAACCAAGAATTTCATATCCAGCCAAACTAATTTTCATAAGTGAAGGAGAAATAAAATCCTTTACAGAGAAGCAAATGCTTAGAGATTTTGTCACCACCAGGCCTGCCTTACAAGAGACCCTGAAGGAAGCCCTAAACATGGAAAGGAACAACTGGAACCAGCCATTGCAAAAACATGGCAAAATGTAAAGACCATCGAGGCTAGGAAGAAACTGCATCAACTAATGAGCAAAATAACCAGTTAATATCATAATGGCAGGATCAAGTTCACACATAACAATATTAACTTTAAATGTTAATGGACTAAATGCTCCAATTAAAAGACACAGACTGGCAAACTGGATAAAGAGTCAAGACCCATCAATCTGCTGTATTCAGGAGACCCATCTCACATGCAGAGACATACATAGGCTCAAAATAAAGGGATGGAGGAAGATCTACCAAGCACATGGAGATCAAAAAAAGCAGGGGTTGCAATCCTAGTCTCTGATAAAATAGACTTCAAACCATCAAAGATCAAAAGAGACAAAGAAGGCCATTACATAATGGTAAAGGGATCAATTCAACAGGAAGAGCTAACTATTCTAAATATATATGCACCCAATACAGGAGCACCCAGATTCATAAAGCAAGTCCTTAGAGACTTACAAAGAGACTTAGACTCCCATACAATAGTAATGGGAGACATCAACACTCAGCTGTCAACATTATACAGAAAGTTAACAAGGATATCCAAGAATTGAACTCATCTCTGCACCAAGCGGACCTAAGAGACATCTATAGAACTCTCCACCCCAAATCGACAGAATATACATTCTTCTCAGCACCACATCACACTTATTCCAAAATTGACCACATAATTGAAAGTAAAGCACTCCTCAGCAAATGTAAAAGAACAGAAATTATAACAAACTGTCTCTCAGACCACAGTGCAATCAATCTAGAACTCAGGACTAAGAAACGCAATCCAAACTGCTCAACTACAAGGAAACTGAACAACCTGCTCCTGAATGACTACTGGGTACATAACGAAATGAAGGCAGAAATAAAGATGTTCTTTGAAACCAATGAGAACAAAGATACAACATACCAGAATCTCTGGGACACATTTAAAGCAGTGTGTTGAGGGAAATTTATAGCACTAAATGCCTGTAAGAGAAAGCTGGAAAGATCTAAAATTGACATTTTAATGTCACAATTAAAAGAACTAGAGAGGCAAGAGCAAACACATTGAAAAGCTAGCAGAATGCAAGAAATAACTAAGATCAGAGCAGAACTGAAGGAGATAGAGACACAAAAAACCCTCCAAAATATCAATGAATCCAGCAGTTGGTTTTTTTGAAAAGATCAACAAAATTGACAGACCGCTAGCAAGACTAATAAAGAAGAAAAGAGAGAAGAATCAAATAGACCAAATAAAAAATGATAAAGGGGATATCACCACTGAAACCACAGAAATACAAAGTACCATCAGAGAATACTATAAACACCTCTACGCAAATCAACTAGAAAATCTAGAAGGAATGGATAATTTCCTGGACACTTACACTCTTCCAAGATTAAACCATGAAGAAGTTAAATCCCTAAATAGACCAATAGCAGGCTCTGAAATTGATGCAATAATTAGTAGCCTACCAACCAAAAAAATTCCAGGACCAGATGGATTCACAGCTGAATTCTACCAGAGGTACAAGGAGGAGCTGGTACCATTCCTTCCGAAACTATTCCAATCAATATAAAAAGAGGGAATCCTCCATAACTCATTTTATGAGGCCAACATCATCCTGATACCAAAGCCTGGCAGGGACACAACAAAAAAAGAGAATTTTAGACCAATATCCCTGATAAACATCGATGCAAAAATCCTCAATAAAACACTGGCAAACCGGATTCAGCAGCACATCAACAAGCTTATACACCATGATCAAGTGGGCTTCATCCCTGGGGTGCAAGGCTGGTTCAACATTCACAAATCAATAAACGTAATCATGCCTATAAGCAGAACCAAAGACAAGAACCACATGATCATCTCACTAGATGCAGAAAAGGCTTTTGACAAAATTCAACAGCCCTTCATGCTAAAAACGCTCAATAAATTCTGTATGGTTGGAATGTACCTCAAAATAATAAGAGCTCTTTATGACAAACCCACAGCCAGTATCATACTGAATGGGCAAAAACTGGAAAAATTCCCTTTGAAAACTGGCACAAGACGGGGATGCCCTCTCTCATTGCTCCTATTCTACATACTGCTGGAAGATCTGGGTAGGGCAATCAGGGAAGAGAAAGAAATCAAGGGTATTCAGTTAGGAAAAGAAAAAGCCAAATAGTCCCTGTTTACAGATGACATGATTGTATATTTAGAAAACCCCATTGTCTCAGCCCAAAATCTCCTCAACCTGATAAGCAACTTCAGCAAAGTCTCAGGATGGAAAATTAATGTGCAAAAATCACACATTCTTATACAACAGTAACAGACCAACAGAGAGCCAAATCATGAATGAACTTCCATTCACAATTGCTTCAAAGAGAACAAAATACCTAGGAATCCAACTTACAAGGGATGTAAAGGACCTCTTCAAGGAGAACTACAAACCACTGTTCAGTGAAATAAAAGAGGACACAAACAAATGAAAGAACCTACCATGCTCATGGATAGGAAGAACCAATATCGTGAAAATGGCCATACTGCCCAAGGTTATTTATACATTCATTGCCATTCCCATCAAGCTACAAATCAGTTTCTTCACAGAATTGGAAAAAATCTGCTTTAAAGTTCATATGGAACCAAAAAGGAGCCTGCATTGCGAAGACAATCCTTAGTCAAAAGAACAAAGCCGGAGGCATCACGCTACCTGACCTCAAACTATACTACAAGGCTATAGTAACCAAAACAGCGTGGTACTGGTTCATATGGAACCAAAAAAGAGCCCGCATTGCCAAGACAATTGTAAGTCAAAAGAAAAAAGCTGGAGGCGTCACACTACCTGACCTCAAACTATACTACAAGGCTACAGTAACCAAAACAACATGGTACTGGTACCAAAACAGAGATCTAGACCAATGGAACAGAACGGAGTCCTCAGAAATAATGCCACACATCTACAGCCATCTGATCTTTGACAAACCTGAGAGAAACAAGAAATGGGGAAAGGATTCCCTATTTAATAAATGGTGCTGGGAAAATTGGCTAGCCATAAGTAGAAAGCTGAAACTGGATTGTTTCCTTACTCCTTATACGAAAATTAGTTCAAGATGAATTAGAGACTTAAATGTTAGACCTAATACCCTAAAAACCCTAGAAAAAAATCTAGGTAGTACCATTCCGGAGATAGGCATGGGCAAGGACTTCATGTCTAAAACACCAAAAGCAATGGCAGCAAAAGCCAAAATTCACAAATGGGATCTAATTAAACTAAAGAGCTTCTGCACAGCAAAAGAAACTACCATCAGATTGAACAGGCCACCTACAGAATGGGAGAAAATTTTTGCAATCTACTCATCTGACAGAGGGCTGATATCCAGAACCTATAAAGAACTCAAACAAATTTACAAGAAAAAAACAAACAACCCCAACAAAAAGTGGGCAAAGGATATGAACAGACATTTCTCAAAGGAAGACATTCATACAGCCAACAGACACATGAAAAAATGCTCATCATCACTGGCCATCAGAGAAATGCAAATCAAAACCACAATGAGATACCATCTCAAACCAGTTAGAATGGCAATCATTAAAAAGTCAGGAAACAGCAGGTGTGGAGAGGATGTGGAGAAATAGGAACAGTTTTACACTGTTGTTGGATTGTAAACTAGTTCAACCATTATGGAAAACAGTATGGCAATTCCTCAAGGATCTAGAACTAGATGTACAATATGACCCAGCCATCCCACTACTGGGTATCTATTCAAAGGATTATAAATCGTGCTGTATAAAGACACATACACACGTATGTGTATTGCGGCACTATTCACAGTAAGAAAGACTTGGAATCAATCCAAATGTCCGTCTGTGACAGACTGGATTAAGAAAATGTGGCACATATACACTATGGAATACTATGCAGCCATAAAAAAGGATGAGTTTGCATCCTTTGTAGGGACATGGATGCACCTGGAAACCATCATTCTTAGCAAAGTATCACAAGAACAGAAAACCAAACACCGCATGTTCTCACTCATAGGTGGGAACTGAACTATGAGCTCACTTGGACTAGGGAAGGGGAACATCACACAATGGGGCCTATCATGGGGAGGGGGGAGGGGGGAGGGATTGCATTGGGGAGTTATACCTGATATGAATGATGAATTGATGGGTGCTGACGAGTTGATGGGTGCAGCACACCAACATGGACAACGCATTTTCACAGAAAGCTTCTTTCCCTTTTTTGGCTGATGATATTTCCTTTTTCACCATGGCAGTCTGTATATTCCCGAATTTTGCCTTTTACCTTTTTCTCCAAACGGGATTCCCCAGTCTTCTAGGAGAAAGGAAATATAACCCTGTGAGTGGAATGCACATGTCACAAAGCAGCTCCTTGGAAATCTTATCTCTGGTATGTATCTGAAGATGTCTCCTTTTTCACCGGAAGCCTGAGATCACTCCAACATATCACTTCACAGACTAAAAAAAACAGTGTTAGAATACTGCTCAATGAAATCCAAAGCTTAACTGTGAGAGTGGTCTATACGTGACAAAGAGCAGTTTCACAGACAGTTTTCTTTTGTTTTTTATTGGAAGGTATTTCTTTTTCAGCATATTCTTAAGAGTGTTCCCAAATGTCCTTTCTCAGGTTCCACAGAAACAGTGAGTTCAAACTGCTCAATTCAAAGAATGATTTCATTCTATGATATGCATACACACATTACAAAGGAGTTACTCCCAAAGATTCTGTCCAGTTTTCATCAGAAGGCGTTTCTCTCTCACCACAAGCCTTCGGGCACCACTTAATATCCTTTCACAGATTCTTCAAAGACAGAGTTTCCAAACGGGGCAACATAGTGTAAATTTTAACTTTCTGAAATGAGTGCACACGTCAGAGCACATTTTCTTGGAATCCTTCTTTCTGGGTTTTATTTCTGGATATTTCACCTTTCGCCATAGTCTTTAATGCACTGCAAAATGTCCCTTTTTCAATTTTAAAGAAGCAGTGTTCAAAACTGCCTTATGAGAAAAGAGGCATAAATCCCTGAGTGTTATACACACATCTCAAAGAACTTTCTCAGACAAGTTCTCTCCAGTTTTTATCTGAAGATAACTCCCTTTTCACCGTACACCTGAATGTCTGGCTGAACGTCCCTTTGGGAATCCGTCCATGGCAGACTTTCAGAACTGCATAATAGAAAGAAAGTTTTATCCATGTGAAATGAATAGACATATCTATCACAAAGCAGTTTCACAGAAATCTTTCTCCAGTTTTTGTCTGAGGATAGTTCCCTTTTCACCATAGCCTTTCATATACTCCCAAATGTCCCCTAGTCGCTTTTTCTCCAAACACGATTTCCCATGCCTGTTTGAGAAGAAAAGTATATCTCTGTTAGTAGAATGCACACGTCGCAAGGCCGCACCTCAGAAATCTTCCTCCAGTATCTATCTAAAGATATTTCCGTATTCACCAGAAGCCTCAAATCACTCCCGAATGTCCCTTAGCTGATTAAATTAAGACATTGTTAGAATACTGCTCAATGAAAACAGAAGTTTAATTGTGCGAGTGGAATTCAAGTGATTTAAAGAAGATTCACAGACAGTTTCTGGTGTTTATCAGATGGTATTTCTTTTTTGGGGGGGGAAATGAAGTCTGGCTCTGTTGCTCAGGCTGCAGTGCAGTGGCCGGATCTCAGCTCACTGTAAGCTCCGCCTCCAGGGTTTACACCATTCTAATGCCTCAACCTCCCGTGTAGCTGGGACAGCAGGCGCCCGCCACCTTGCTTGGGTGGTTTTTTGTATTTCTTAGTAGAGACAGGGTTTCACCATATTAGCCAGGATGGTTTTGATCTCCTGACCTTCTGATCCGCCCGTTTCAGCCTCCCAAAGTGCTGGGATAACAGGCTTCAGCCACCATGCCTGGCCCGGGTGGTATTCCTTTTACAGCATATTATTAATAGCGTTCCCAAATGTCCTTTCTCAGGTATCACAGAAACAGCGATTTAAAACTACTCAATCTAAAGAATGATTTAAATATATAAGATGAATATATACATAACAAAGTAGTTGCTCTGATAGTTTCTCTCCAGTTTTCATCAGAAGACGTTTCCTTTTTCACCACAAACTTCAGAGTGTCACTTAATATCCCTTCACAATTTCCTCAAAGACAGAGTTTCCAAACCGGGCGAATTAGTGTCAGCTTTAACATTCTGAAATGAAAGTACACGTCAGAGAACCGTTGCTGGCAACGCTTTTTTCTGGGTTGTATTTCTGGATATTTCAATTTTCCCCATAGTCTTCAATATGCAGCAAAATGTCTCTTTTTCACTTTTACAGGAACAGTGTTCAAACACTGCCTTGTGAGAAAAGAAGTATAACTTCCTGAGTGGAATGCAGACATCACAAAGCAGTTTCTCAGAAACTTTTTCACCAATTATTATCTGAAGATATCTCCTATTTCCCCACCAGCCTGTATGTGCTCCTGAATGTCCCTTCATGAATTCGTGCATGATGCAGTTTCAAAACTGCGTAATAGAAAGAGAGTTTTATCTATATGAGATGAAAAGACATATCGGTCACAAGGCAGTTTCACAGAAAGATTCTTTCCAATTTTTTGTCTGAGGATATTTCCTTTGCACCATAGCAGTAAATATACTCCTGAATGTCCCCAGTAGCTATTTCTCCCAATGGGATTACATAAACCCGTATGAGAAGAAAAGTTAACTCTGTGTGGGAAATGCATATGTCACAAAGCATTTCTTCAACAATCTCCTCTCGAGTATCTATCTGAAGATATTTCCGTTTTCAGCATTAGCTTCAAAGCACTCCCAATTATCCATCAGGTGACTCACTTAAAACAGTGTTAGGATACTGCTCTATTAAAACAGAAGCTTAACTGTGCGAGTGGACTTGATATGACCTGGAGTGGTGTCACAAAAAGTTTCCTTCTTGTTTGTATTGGAGGGTATTTTTTTCCACCATATTCATAGGAGCGTTCCCAAATGTTCTTTCTCAGGTTTCCCAGAAACAGTGATTTCAAACTGCTCAACCCAAAGAATGATGTAACTCTATGACATGAATACACACATCACAAAGCAGTTGCTCCACACGCTTCTTTCCAATTTTCATCATAAGTCGTTTCCTTACTCACCACAAGCCAAGGGGCGACTCTTAATAACACCTCAAAGATTCCTCGAAGACAGAGCTTCTAAACTGGGCAATGTGGTGTAAGCTTTAACTCTCTGAAATGAATGCACACTTTAGAGAGCATTACCTTGGAACGCTTCCTTCTGGGTTTTAATTCAGGATATTTCACTTTTCACGATAAATTTCAATGCATTGCAAAACATCACTTTTTCACTTATAGAAGAAACTTCTTCAAACACTGCCTTAGGATGAAAGAGGTATAACACCCTCAGTGGAATGCACACACCACAAAGCAGTTTCTAAAAATTCTTCTCTCCAGTTTCTTTCTGCCAATATCTCCTTTTACACCATACGTGTGAATGTGCTCCCACATGTCCCTTCACGAATCTGTTCATAACGCAGTTTCAAAACTGTGTAATATACAGAAAATGTTCTCTTTGTGAGATGAATAGACATATCTATCATGTAGCAGTTTCACAGAAAACTTCTTTCCAGTTTTTCTCTGAGTATATTTCCTTTTTCACCATAGCCGTCCATATACTCTCGAATGTCCCCTATTAGCGATTTCTCCAAACTGGATACTGCAATACTCTATGAGAAGAAAACCATAATTCCATGAGTGGAATTCACACGTCACAAAGCAGCTCCTCAGATATCTTCCCTCCAGGATCTATCTGAAGGGATTTTCCTTTTCACCATAAGCCTCAAAGTGCTCCCGAGTATCCCTTAGCAATCTCACCTAAAACAGTGTTAGAATACTGTTCAATGAAAACAGAAGCTTAACTGTGCGAATGAAATTCATGTGATCTAGAGCAGTGTCGCAGAGTGTTTCCTTGTCTTTTTTATTGGAGGGTGTTTCTTTTTCACTTATTCTTGAAAGCATTCCCAGGTGTCCTTGCTAACGTTCCAAAGAAACAGAGGTATCAAACTGCTCATTTCAAACAATGATTTAACTGCATGAGATGATTACACCCATCACAAAGCAGTTGCTGTGAAAACTTCTCTGCTGTTTTCATTGGAAGACGTTTCCTTTCTCACCATAAGCCCAGGGGAAACACTTAATGTCCCGTCCCAAATTCCTCAAAGAATGAGCTTCCAAACTGGGCAATGTAGTGTAAGCTTTAACTCTCTGAAATGAATGCACACGTCGGAGAAAAGTTTCTTAGAGCGCTTCTTTCCTGGTTTTAATTCAGGCTATTTCACATTTCACCAAAGTCTTCAATTTGCTGCAAAATATCCCTTTTTCAGTTTGACAGGAACAGTGTTCAAAAAGTGCCTTATGAGAAAAGAGGTATAAATCTGTGAGCGGAATGCACACATCACAAAGCAGTTTCTCTGAAAGCCTCGCTCCAGTTTTTATGTGAAGATATCTCCTATTTCACCACAGGCCTCAAAGTGCTCCCTAATGTCCCTCTGCGTTTCCGTCCATTACATAGTTTCAAAACAGTGCAAAAGAAGAAAGTTTTATCTATGGGAGGTGAATAGACATATCTACCACAACGGAGTTTCACAGAAAGCTTCTTTCCAGTTTTTGTCTGATGATATTTCCTTTTTCACCACAGCAGTCCCTATATTCTGTAATGTTCCTTTCTACCTCTTTCTCCAAATGGGATTCCCCAATCTTCTAGGAGAAAAAATGTATAAACCTGTGAGTGGAATGCACATGTCACAAAAGAGCTCCTCAAAAATCTTCTCTCCGATATGTATCTGAAGTTGTTTCCTTTTTCACCAAAAGCCTCAGAGCGCTCGAGCATATTACTTCACAGACTAAACAAAAACAGTGTTAGAATACTTCTCAATGAAAACCGAAGCTTAACTGTGCGAGTGGAATTCACGTGGCAAAGTGGAGTTTCACAGAAAATTTTATTCTCTTTTTTATCGGAGGGTATTTCTTTTTCAGCATATTCTTAAGAGCGTTCCCAAACGTCCTTTCTCAGGTTCCACAGTCAATGAGTTCAAACTGCTCAATCCAAAGAATGATTTAATTCTATGAGATGCGTACACACATTACAAAGCAGTTACTCCGAAAGATTCTTTCAAGTTTTCATCAGAAGGCGTTTCCTTTCTCACCACAAGCCTCTGAGAATCACTTAATATCCCTTCGCAGATTCTTCAGAGATAGTTTCCAAACGGGGCAACGAAGTGTAAACTTTAACTCTCTGAAAGGAATGCACAAGTCAGAGTGCAATTTCTTGGAATCCTTCTTTCTGGGCTTTATTTCAGGATGTTTCACTTTTCGCCATATTCCTCAATGCACTGCAAAATTTCACTTTTTCAGGTTACAGGAACTGTGTTCAAACACTGTCGTATGAGAAAAGAGGTATAAATCCCTGAGTGGAATGCCCACATCTCAAAGCACTTTCTCAGACAGCTTACCTACAGTTTGTATCTGAAGATAACTCCCTTTTCACTGTACACCTGAATGTCCTGGCGAACGTTCCTTCGTGAATCCGTACATGATGCAGTTTCAAAACTGCGTAAGAGAAAGAAAGTTTTATCCATGTGAAATGAACAGACATATCTTCACAAAGCAGTTTCACGGAAAGCTGCTCTTCAGTATTTGTCTGAGGATTGTTCCTTTTTCACCATAGCCTTTCATATACTCCCAAATGTCCCCTCGTTGCTTTTTCTCCAAACGGGATTTCCCATTCCTGTTTGAGAAGAAAAGTGTATCTCAGTGAGTACAATGCTCACATCACAAGGCCACTCCTCAGAAATCTTCCTCCAGTATCTATCTAAAGATATTTCCATTTTCACCGGAGGCCTCAAATCGCTCCCGAGTATCCCTTAGCTGATTAACCTAAAGCATTGTTAGAATACAGCTCAATGTAAGCAGAAGCTTAACTGTGCAAGTGGAATTCAAGCCACCTAAAGAAGTTTCACAGACCGTTTCCTTCTGGCTTTTATTGGATGATATTTCATTTTCAGCATATTATTAAGAGCGTTCCCAAATGTCCAGAGCAAAGCAATTTAAACCTGCTCAATCCAAAGAACGATTTCACTCTGTGAGATGAATACACACATCACAAACCAGTTGCTCTGAAAGTTTCTCTCCAGTTTTCATTGGAAGACGTTTCCTTTCTCACCACAATCCACTGGCTGTCGCTTAATGTCCCTTCACAATTCCCTGAAAAACCGATTTTCCAAAATGGGCGACATAGGGTAAGCTTTAACACTCTGAAATGAATGTACACGTCAGAGAGCAGTTTCTTGGAACGCTTTTTTCTGGGTTTCATTTCCAGTTATTTCGGTTTTCCCCAGGCTTCAATATGCTGCAAAATATCACTTTTTCACTTTTACAGGAACAGTGTTCAAGCACTCCCTTTTGAGAAAAGAGGTATAACTCCCTGAGTGGAATGCAGACATCACAAAGCAGTTTCTCAGAAAGATTCTCTGCAATTTTTATCTGAAAATATCTCCTATTTCCCCAGCAGCCTGTATCTGCTCCCGAATGTCCCTTCGCGAATCCGCGCATGATGCAGTTTTAAAACTGTGTAATAAAAAGACAGTTTCATCTATGTGAGAAGAATAGACATATCTGTCACAAAACAGTTTCACAGAAAGTTTCTTACCAGTTTTTGTTTGAGAATATTTCCTTTCCCAGCATAGCAGTCAATTTACTCTTGAATGTTCCCAGTAGCTATTTCTTTCATGGGATTCCATGAACCCCTATGAGAAGAGAGGTTTTTCACTTAGCTGACTCACATAAAACAGTGTTAGGTTACTGCTCAATGAAAACGGAAACTTAACTGTGCGAGTGGCCTTGATATGACCTGGAGCAGTTTCACAGAATGTTTCCTAGTGGTTTTTATCGGAGAATAATCCTTTTCAGCATATTCTTAAGTGCGTTCCCAAATGTTCTTTCTCAGGTTCCACAGAAACAGTGACTTCAAACTGCTCAATCCAAAGAATGATGTAACGCTACGAGATGAATACACACATCACAAAGCAGCTGCTCCAAAAGCTCCTCTCCAGTTTTCATCGGAAGTCATTTCCTTACCCACCGCAATCCCAGGAGCGCCTCTTAATAACACCTCAAATATTCCTCAAAGAGAGAGCTTCCAAACTGCGCAATGTGGTGTAACCTTTAACTCTCTGACATGAATGCACACGTTAGAGAGCGTTTCCTTGGAACGTTACTTTCTGGGTTTTATTTCAGGATATTTCAGTTTTCGCGATCATTTTCTTTTTTATTATTATTATACTTTAAGTTCTAGGGTACATGTGCATAACATGCAGGTTTGTTACATATGTATACTTGTGCCATGTTGGTGTGCTGCACACATCAACTCGTCAGCACCCATCAATTCATCATTTAAATCAGGTATAACTCCCCAATGCATTCCCTCCCCCCCCCATGATGGGCCCCATTGTGTGATGTTCCCCTTCCCGAGTCCAAGTGAACTCATTGTTCAGTTCCCACCTATGAGAGAGAACATGTGGTGTTTGGTTTTCTCTTCTTGTGATAGTTTGCTAAGAATGATGGTTTCCAGCTGCATCCATGTCACTACAAAGGATGCAAACTCATCCTTTTTTATGACTGCATAGTATTCCATGGTGTATATGTGCCACATTTTCTTAATCCAGTCTGTCACTGATGGACATTTGGGTTGATTCCAAGTCTTTGCTATTGTGAATAGTGCCACAATAAACATACGTGTGCATGTGTCTTTGTAGTAGAATAATTTGTAATCCTTTGGGTATATACCCAGTAGTGGGATGACTGGGTCATATTGTACATCTAGTTCTAGATCCTTGAGGAATTGCCATACTGTTTTCCATAATGGTTGAACTAGTTTACAATCCCACCAACAGTGTAAAAGTGTTCCCATTTCTCCACATCCTCTCCAACACCTGTTGTTTCCTGATTTTTTAATGATTGCCATTCTAACTGGTGTGAGATGGTATCTCATTGTGGTTTTGATTTGCATTTCTCTGATGGCGAGTGATGCTGAGCATTTTTTCATGTGTCTGTTGGCTGTATGAATGTCTTCTTTTGAGAAATGTCTGTTCATGTACTTTCCCCACTTTTTGATGGGGTTGTTTGTTTTTTTCTTGTAAATTTGTTTGAGTTCTTTGTAGATTCTGGAAATTAGCCCTTTGTCAAATGAGTAGATTGCAAAAATTTTCTCCCATTCTGTAGGTTGCCTGTTCAATCTGATGGTAGTTTCTTTTGCTGTGCAGAAGCTCTTTAGTTTAATGAGATCCCATTTGTCAATTTTGGCTTTTGCTGCTGTTGCTTTTGGTGTTTTAGACATGAAGTCCTTGCCCATGCCTATGTCCTGAATAGTTTTCAACACTTTGGAAAACATCACTTTTGCACTTTCAGAAGAACCTCGTTCAAACACTGCCTTATGATGAAAGAGGTATAACTCCCTCAGTGGAATGTACACACCACAAAGCAGTTTCTCAGAAAGCTTCTCCCCAGTTTTTGTCTGATGATATCTCCTTTTACACCGCATGCTTGAATGTGCTCTGAAATGTCCCTTCGCGAATCTGTCCATGAAGCAGTTTCCAAACTTCGTAATATAAAGAAAATCTTCTCTTTGTTGGATGAATAGACATATCTATCACATAGCAGTTTCACAGAAAGCTTCTTTCCAGTTTTTTTTCAGAGTATATTTCCTTTTTCACCATAGGCGTCCTTACAGTCTCGAATGTCCCCTGGTATCGTTTTCTCCAAAAGGGATTGCACAATACTCTATGAAAAGAAAACTATAACTCCATGAATGGAATTCACACGTTACCAAGCAGCTCCTCAGGTATCTTCTCGCCAGTATCGGTCTGAAGATATTTTCGTTTTCACCATAAGCCTCAAAGTGCTCCCAAGTATTTCTTAGCTGAATCACCTAAAAGAGTGTTAGAATACTGCTCAATGTAAACAGAAGCTTAACTGTGGTAATTGTATACACGTGACTTAGAACAGTATCACAGAGTGTTTCCTTCTCTTTTTATTGGAAGGTCTTTCTATTACATATATTCTTGAGAGTGTTCCCAAATGTCTCTGCTCAGGTTCCACAGAAACAGAGATACCAAACTGCTCAAGCCAAAGAATGATTTACTTCTATGAGATGATTACACATATCAGAAACCAGTTGCTCAGAAACTTCTCTGCAGTTTTCATTGGAAGACGATTCCTTTGTCACCACAAGCTCAGGGGAACCACTTAATATGCCTTCACAGATTCCACAAAGACAGAGCTTCCAAACGGGACAATGTATGGTAAACTTTAACCCTCTGAAATGAATGCACATGTCAGAGCGCAGTTTTGTGGAATACGTCTTTTTGGATTTTATGTCAGGATATTTCACTTTTTGCCATAATCTTCAATGCGCACAAAATATCAGTTTCCGTTTTACAGGAGCAGTCTTCAAACACTGCCTTATGAGAAAAGAGATATGGAACCCTGAGTGGAATGCACGCATCTCAGAGGACTTTCTCAGACAGCTTCTCTCAAATTTTTATCTGAAGATACCTCCCTTACACTGTACTCCTGAATATCCTGGCGAACGACCCTTCAGGAATCCGTCCATGGCACACTTTCAAATCTGCGTAAAGGAAAGAAAGCTTTATCCATGCGAAAATAATAGACATATCTATCACAAAGCAGTTTCACAGAAAGCTTCTTTCCAGTTTCTGTCTGAGGATAGTTCCTTTTACACCATAGCCTTTCATATACACCCGAATATCCCCTGGTTGCTTTTTCTCCAAGTGGGATTTCCCATTCCCATATGAGAAAAAAAGTTTACTTCTGTGAGTAGAATGCATACGTCACAGGGCCGCTCCTCAAAAATCTTCCTCCAGTATCTATCTAAAGATATTTCCGTTTCCACCGGAAGCCTCCAATCGCTTCCGACTATCCCTTAGCTGATTAACCTAAAACATTGTTAGAGTACTGCTCAATGAAAACAGAAGCTTAACTGTTCGAGTGGAAATCAAGTGACCTAGAGAAGTTTCACAGGCAGTTTCCTTCTGGAGATTATTGGGTGGTGTTTCTTTCTCAGCATACAATTAAGAGTGTTCCCAAATGTCCTTTCTCAGGTATCACAGAAACAGTGATTTAAAACTGATAAATCCAAAGAACGATTCAACTCTAGGAAATGAACACGCACATCACAAAGCAGTTGCTCCGAAAGTTTCTCTCCAGTTTTTAGCAGAAGACATTTCCTTTGTCACCACAAGCCTCCAAGTGTCACTTAATGTCCCTTCACAATTACTACAAAGACAGAGTTTCCAAACTGGGTGACTTAGTGTCAGCTTTAACACTGTGAAATGAAGGTACACATCAGAGAGCAGTTTGTTGGAAGGCATTTTTCAGGCTTTTATGGGCGGATATTTCAATTTTCGCCATAGCCTTCAATATGCTGCAAAATAGCTCTTTTTCACTTTTAAAGGAACAGTGTTCAAATACTGCCCTGCGAGAAAAGAGGTATAACTACCTGAGTGGAATGCAGACATCACAAAGCAGTTTCTCAGAATGTTTCTCTCCAATTGTTATCTGGAGATATCTCCTATTTTCACACCAGCCTGTATGTGCTCTCGAATGTCCCTTCGCAAATCCGTATTTGATGCAGTTTCAAAGCTGCGTAATAGAAAGACACCTTCATCTATGTGAGATGAATAGACATATCTGTCACAAAGCAGTTTCACAGAAAGTTTCTTTCCAGTTTTTGTCTGAGGATATTTCCTTTTCCAGCATAGCAGTAAATATACTGTTGTATGTCCCCGGTAGCTATTTCTTCCAAAGGGATTCCATAAGCCCCTAGGAGAAGAAAATTTTTAACTCTGTGTGGGAAATACATGTGTCACAAAGCATTTCTTCATCAATCTCCTCTCGAGTATCTATCTGAAGATATTTCCGTTTTCACCATTAGCCTCAAAGCGCTCGAGTTTACGCCTTAGCTGGCTCACGTAAAACAGTGTTAGGATACTGCTGAAAGAAAATGGAAGCTTACATGTGCGATTGCACTGGTTATGACTTGCAGTGATTTCACAGAATGTTTCCTTCTGGTTTTTATAGGAGGATATTTATTTTTCAGCATATTCTTAAGAGCATTCCCAAATGTTCTTTTTCAGGTTCCACAGAAACATTGATTTCAAACTGCTCAATCCAAAGAATGATGTAATGCTACGAGATGAAAACGCACATCACAAAGCAACTGCCCTGTCAGCTTCTCTCCAGTTTTCATCTTAAGTCGTTTCCTTACTCACCACAATCCCAGGGGCGCCCCTTTATAACACCTCATATATTCCTCAAAGACAGCGATTCCAAACTGGGCAATGTAGTGTGAACTTTAACTCTCTAAAATGAATGCACACGTAAGAGAGCATTCTCTTGGCACGCTCCTTTCTGTGTTGTATTTCAGGATATTTCACTTTTCACGATAGTTTTCAACGCTTTGCAAAATATCACTTTTGCACTATCAGATTAACGTTGTTCACACACTACCTTATGATGAAAGAGGTAGAATTCCCTCAGTGGAATGCACACACCACACAGCTGTTTCTCAGAAAGCTTCTTTCCAGTTTTTTCTGATGATATCTCCTTTTACACCATACACTTGAATGTGCTTCCAAATGTCCCTTTGCAAATCTGTCCATGACGCAGTTTCAAAACTGCATCATATAAAGAAAATTTTGTCTATGTGAGATGAATAGACATATCTATCACATAGCAGTTTCACAGAAAGCTTCTTTCCAGTTTTTTACTGAGTATATTTCCTTTTTCGCCATAGCCATACATATATTCTCGAATGTCCACTGGTAGCATTTTCTCCAAATGGGATTCTGCTATACTCTATGAGAAGAAAACTATTATTCTATGAGTGGAATTCACACATCACAAAGCAGCTCCTCAGGTATCTTCTCTCCAGTATCTCCCTGAAGATATTTTGGTTTTCACTGTAAACCTCACAGCACTCCCGACTATCACTTAGCTGACTCACCTAAAACCGTGTTAGAATACTGCTCAATGAAAACAGGAGCTTAACTGTGATAGAGGAATTCACGTGACCTAGAGCAGTATCACAGAGTGTTTCCTTCTCTTTTTTATTTTAAGGTGTTTCTTCTTCACATCTTCTTGACAGATTTCCTAAAGGGCCTTGCTCAGATTCCACAGACACACAGATATCAAAATGCTCAAATCCAAAGAATGATTTAACTCTATGAGATGATTACTGACATCACAAAGCAGTTACTCTGAAAACTTCTCTGCAGTTTTCATCAGAGGACATTTCCTTTCTCAACACAAGCCCAGGGGAAGCACTTAATATCCCTTTACAAATTCCTCAAGGACAGAACTTCCAAACTGGCAACGTAGTGTAAGCTTTACCTCTCTGAAATGAATGCACACGTGTGAAATGAGTTTCTTAGAATGCTCCCTTCCTGATTTTAATTCAGGATACTTCACATTTCACCAAAGTCTTGAATTCACTGCAAAATATCCCTTTTTCAGTTTTCCAGTAACAGTGTTCAAAAACTGCTTCATGAGAAAAGAGGTATAATTCCCTATGTGGAATGCACACATCACAAATCAGATTCTCAGAGGTCTTCTCTCCAGTTTTTATGTGAAGGTATCTCCTTTTTCCCCACAGGCCTGAATGTGCCCATAATATCCCTTCACTTTTACGTCCATTACGCAGTTTCAAAACTGCGCAATAGAAAAAAGTTTTATCTATGGGAGGTGAGTAGATATATCTATCACAACGCAGTTTCACAGAAAGCTTCTTTCCAGTTTTAGTCTGATGATATTTCCTTTTACACCATAGCAGTGTGTATGTTCTCGAATGTCCCCTTGTAGCTTTTCCTCCAAATGGGATTTCCCAATCTTCTAGGAGAAAAGAAGTATAACCCTGTGAGTGCAATGCACATGTCACAAAGCAGCTCCTCGGAAATCTTCTCTCTGCTATGTATCTGAAGATGTTTCCTTTTTCACCAAAAGCCTCAGAGCGTTCCAGCATATCACTTCACAGAGTAAACAAAAACAGTGTTAGAATACTGCCCACTGAAAACCGAAGCTTAACTGTGTGAGTGGACTTCACGTGACAAAGAGCAGTTTCACAGAAAGTTTACTTCTGTTTTTTATCGCAGGGTATTTCTTTCAGTATATTGTTAAGAGCATTCCCAAATGTCCTGTCTCAGGTTCCACAGAAATAGTGAGTTCAAACTGCTCAATCCAAAGTATGATTTAACTCTTTGAAATGCATACACACATTGCAAAGCAGTTACTCTGAAATATTCTGTCCAGTTTTCATTGGACGGCATTTCATTTCTCACCACAAGACTCCGGGCGCCACTTAATATCCCTTCAAAGAATTTTCAAAGACGGAGTCTCCAAACGGGGCAACGTAGTGCAAACTTTAACTCTCTGAAATGAATGCACACGTCAGAGCACAGTTTCCTGGAATCCTTCTTTCCGGCTTTTATTTCAGAATAGTTCACTTTTGCCATAGTCTTCAAAGGGCTGCAAAATGTCACCTTTTCAGTTTTACAGCAACAGTGTTCAAACACTGCCTTATGAGAAAAGAAGAATAAATCCCTGAGTGGAATGCACACAACTCAAAGCACTTTCTGAGACAGTTTCTCTCCAGTTTGTACCTGAAGATAACTCCCATTTCACCATACAGCTGAATGTCCTGGAGAAGGTCCCTTTGCAAATCTGTCTATGGCACACTTTCAAAACTGCGTAATAGAAAGAAAGTTTTATCCATGTGAAATTAATAGACATATCTATCAAAAAGCAGTTTCACAGAAAGCTTCTTTCCAGTTTTTGTCTGAGGATAGTTCCTTTTTCACCACAGCCTTTCATATACTCCCGAATGACCGCTGGTCGCTTTTTCTCCAAACGGGATTTCTCATTCATCTATGAAAAGAAAAGTATATCTCTCTGAGTAGAATGCACACGTCACAAGGCCACTCCATGGAAATCTTCCTCCAGTATCTATCTAAAGATACTTCCGTTTTCACCAGAAGCTTCAAATCGCTCCCGAGTATGCATTAGCTGATTAAACTAAAACATTGTTAGAATACTGCTCCATGAAAACAGAAGTTATACTGTGCAAGCGGAATTCAAGCGACCTAATGAACTTTCACAGACAATTTCCTTCTGACATTTATCGGATGGTATTACTTTTCTTTTCTTTTTTTTTTTTTTTTTGAGACGCATCTCACTCTACTGCCCAGGCTGCAGTTCAGTGGCTGGATCTCATCTGAGTGTAAGCTCTGCCTCCCGGGTTTATGCCATTCTCCTGCCTCAGCATCCCGAGTAGCTTGGACTACAGGCGCCTGCCACCTCTCTTGGGTTGTTTTTTGTATTTTTTCATACAGACTGGGTTTCCCCATATTACCCAGGATGGTTTCGATCTCCTGACCTTGTAATCCACCGGTTTCGGCCTCCCATAGTGCTGGGATTATAGGATTGATCCACCGTGCCCAGCCCGGATGGTATTTTTTCTACAGCATATTATTCAGAGCGTTCCCAAATGTCCTTTTTGAGGTATCTCAGAAACAGCGATTTAAAACTGCTCAATCCAAAGCACGATTTCACTCTATGAGATGAATTCACACATTACAAAGCAGTTGCTCCGAAAGATTCTCTCCAGTTTTCATCGGAAGATGTTTTGTTTCTCAGCACAAGCCTCTGGGTGTCACTTAATATCTTTTCACAATTTCCTCAAAGACAGAGTTTCCAAACGAGGCAACATGGCGTAAGCTTTAAAACTCTGAAGTGAATGTACACTTCAGAGAGCATTTTCTTGGAACGCTTTTTTCTGAGTTTTATTTCCGGATATTTCAATTTTCGCCAGTCTGAAATATGCTGCAAAGTATCTCTTTTTCACTTTTACAGGAACAGTGTTCAACCGCTGCCTGTGAGAAGAGAGGTATAACTCCCTTAGTGGAATGCAGATATCACAAAGCAGTTTCTCAGAAAGTTTCTCTCCAATTGTTATCTGTAGATATCTCCTATTTCCCCACAACCCTGTATGTGCTCCCGAATGTCCCTTGGCGCATCCGTCCATGATGCAGTTTCAAAACTGTGTAATAGAAAGGCAGTTTCACCTGTGTGAAATGAATAGACATATCTGTCACAATGTAGTTTCACAGAAAGTCTCAATCCAGTTTTTGTCTGAGGATATTTCGTTTTCCATCATAGCACTAAATATACTCCTGAATGTCCCCAGTAGCTATTTCTTTTTTTTTTTTTAATACTTTAAGTTCTAGGGTACATGTGCATAACGTGCAGGTTTGTTACATATGTATACATGTGCCATGTTGGTGTGCTGCACACATCAACTCGTCAGCACCCATCAATTCATCATTTATATCAGGTATAACTCCCCAATGCAATCCCTCCCCCCTCCCCTCTCCCCATGATAGGCCCCATTGTGTGATGTTCCCCTTCCCGAGTCCAGGTGAGCTCATTGTTCAGTTCTCAC